>NW_010418225.1:0-21607 GCF_000710305.1 Buceros rhinoceros silvestris | reverse complement strand
TGCAATGTGAGTGGATGTTTGGGGTTTTCGTTGTTGTTGTTATTTCTAGTTTTACTTCACCGCACAGCGGTAGTTTTTAACAACACGGTCTTCTTTCTCATATACAGCAGCACAGGCTGTGCAGACATGTCATAAAATGTTGTCAGTGTGTTCCCAATTACCTCTTAAGCTTGTTTAGATTTTATCTTCAAATTCATTTGATCCTTTATTATTTCCAGCTTTGTGAAGCATTATGCAGTTCTTTCTCCTTTTGCCTTCAGCCTTCAGGGCTTTATTTTCATTAGTACCCTTAGCTTGGTGGGATCCGTTTCTCAATAGGCAAATACTGCAACTATTCGGTGTTTGCCTGTCTCTGTATATAGGCAGTTGCCAACACGCAGGGCAAGGAGATGCTCATGCAGAAGGGATGGGAAATATGCCGATCTACTCTTCCAATTCCAGACCAGCACGAAAAGACTTCCCAGGCCTGAAAGTGCCGTCATGTCGCCATACGGTCTGACAATCCCCTCCGTGTCGTTAGCACTGCGCTGACCCTGACAGTCAGCAGCCTGGCTCTAACTTAAATCCCTCGTACGCAACTATAGAATCATCAAAGTGTAATGACAGCTATGAATCTGGGCTGAAAGGAACAATTTAAGTGAGTGGAGCAGAATGATTTAAGTCACCCCTAGCTATGCAGTGCTCTGCCACCCATGGGTAAAGCAGGCAAGTTTTGTAAGCAAATCCTTTCCCAGCACACGGGCTTAGTCATCAGTGAAAGCTGCTGGCTCGCTCCCATCCCAACTGTGGTTCAGCTAGTGCTCAGAGGTCAGCTCTGCAGGCACTCGATAAAGCTTCAATTAAGTGCTCTTCTTGCAGCACTTGCTGATTTACACCTCCTCCACCCGCATCGGCCATTTTGCTGAATAAGCCGACGTAATGGCAAGGACTGCACGCACAGAAGTGTCAAACTTTCCCTGCTTACAGTGGGAATTAAGCTCCTCAAGCCTGGACATCACCAGGCAGCTTAAAATAAATAATAATATTCAAATGACAGTTTCAAAAGGATGGGGGGTATGGAGCTGCAGAGGGCATAGTACAAATATTACTACAGATGCTTCAATGGGGTAATTAATAATACATGGCATATCTATTGCAGACAATTTCTGAGCTGTATTTCGTTGTGGAGACATGCATGTCTGCGTTTAGATGTTACTGAGACGGGACGGTATAAAAATTTCAGTGACATGAACAGCCGGCAGATCAGCGCACGCACACACACACACACACACACACACATCCCAAACAGGTTATGATCAAAAGGCCTGACCTTACCTGCTCATTAATGGGTGTCGCACTTAACTGCAGAGAGCAGCTCTTACTGAAGACGAGCACTCCTGTTCAATTGCTTAGGCTACAAGTCAAAATGGAAAGTGACTCCTAATGACTGCAAATCCCTCTGGGAAAAATGAAAAAGTAACAAGCATAAGACAATGGAAATGATTTGGTTGACACAACGTGCATCAAGGAAGATCTGTGTTATCTATTCGTGAGTGACACTGTTTGAAAGGGAATGACCACATTTGCAGTTTTCACAGAAGCAAGGAGTTCTGCAGAGACAGTGGTGTTAGAGGCATGTTGGACTATTCAAGGAAAGACCCAGCATTTTCATTTGTAAAGTTAGTTATACAAATTGATATAAAGTCTCGGATTATTTTTCCTTGGACTTTTTTGGGCAGTGGTTCAGAATAATGACCTTAAAAAATTCACTTGAAAATTTATCAGCCCAGACACAAAATATTCTTCCTTGCCAGGAGCATAATAAGGAAACAAATGAACATAATTTTATTGCCTCCTCAGGAAAAAATACATATCCCAGCCAGACCGGCAAGTGGAATTTGGCAAGACTAAATTGTTGATATGCTTTTATTATACCAACAAATAAAACACTAACTCAAGTGTTACAATGTGCTTGCCTTGTATGTAGATCGTTTTCTCTAAGCAAACTTCCTGCTCAACTCAAGGAAGTATTTCAGGGGACTTACATGGCAAAGAACCTGTGCAGAAAGGAGTGATTACTAAGTCCCTGGGAGGTTTGGTCTAGAAGGTCTTTCTCTGTTTTTTCCTCAAGTCTTTTCACAAACAAAAATTAATGCTGGGCAAAACCTATGTCCCACTGAAGTCAAAGGCATGCTTGCTTCCAACTTCAGGAGACTGACTTTGCTCTCCTGGATTTAAAAGCAGTTTTGCTTGAGCAAGAACAGAGTAAAAGCTATGTGTGATCTTCAGCACATTGCCCTGGGCTAACTCCAGGGAACACAATCCTCTCAAAGCCCAGCTGCAGACATGAGAGCTTATTTAAGACTACTTTAAAATGCAAATTACACCAGCGTACTCATCATATGCCTATGGATCCACTAACATGGAGGTATGCACAGTCCAGAAATATCCATGATCAGAGGAAGCTCACCAGAGTCAGCAGGCTGAGAGTTAAGACTGAAAATCCCAGATGAGGGTCCATCCTGAACTTACGCAACAAAGAAAAGACTATCAGCATGGATTTGCTCTGATTTTTCATGCTTTTCTCGATTTAAGACAGAACCCCTAACCTTGCTTTAACACAGATTTTCTACAAGCTCACCTACAGAACAATTGACAGACAGCCGTGAATTGCAAGGACATAAATACATGCGAGGGCTGTGGTGGCCAGAGGTGATAAAGCAAATGATTACTCTAACAGATGACCTCTCGGCACTGCATTTTGTAGAAGCAACCTGATCGTTGATTATTCCAGGTAGTAAGGAAAAACAAAAAGGCACTCTCACTTAATGATTTTGGCAACCTGAGCCTGTGCTGTCGTCACCCAGAGTGCCAGATCCACAGCGGCATCCCAGGGCGCAGGGCAGAGTTACATGGGTCCTACACAAAGGGCGATCAGCAACGCAGGAGCAAGGCGAGCAAGATCCCATACATTGCTGTTACCATTGCAGGGGATCGCAGTCAGCTTGATGGGGGGGTGTGCAGATGCTTTCCTGCCCCACGACAGGAGCACAGGAGGCACCACACAGCACAAAGGGGAGCCATCAAGCCAGTCTTCCTCCATAAATCACCCCACAGCAATGGCTGTGGAAGACCTGCATTGCCAAACAGGCTCTGGCATCCTCTCACACACTTCTCTGCACACATGCCCCACACTAGTCACAACCTCCTAGCAAAGTTGAGTGCTTTGATACAGGCTATACTCTGCCCATGATGGTAGAAGGGACACGTTCGGTTATCCGTCCTTGCCCCTGATGGAAACAAGCTGATCCCTGCTGTATTTTCACAAGAGCTGTAGCCCTTCTAATATTAAATGTCACTTGTAATAGCTGATTTTTCTTCCCCAAATAACTTTTGCAGCCCTGCAGTTGAAGTCATCTGAAACCACAAGATTGGAGTTTGAATGGGCCTTGATATTATCAGTGAGCCGAGCCATTGCTCTGCGCCTCAGCCACCATTTTCCCTTTCCCTCATTCACCAAGATGTACGTGCAGACCCAAAGGAACCAGTCAGTCAAACGTGGTGAAGCTGTCAAGCATATTGCTCTTCTTCCTCGGCAGAAGCCTCACTAAAGCTGGAGGAGTATCTAGGTAACTGCAGCCAGCAGAGAGATTTAGGGCCTCCACAATGCGTAACAAAACTGTCATTAAAGCAATAGAGCAGTACTGGGATCTTAAAAATGCAAAGATAGTAGCGTAAATAATGAGGAAGTCTTGCTTTACTATAAATTATTCCCAGCATACCACAATACACTCTTGAGTCTCCTGAATTCACTGTCATCTGCAACACACGTATGCCCTTGGACGAATTGTTGCGTTACTCAAAAGCTCAATTACACGAACTTACTCAGGGTCCCTTATGATGTTTGGTCTATAAGGGTTGTGCTGTATATTGATCTGTCTTCTCCTCCTCCCTGCCCACCTCGGGGTCTCCTCTCCCATTTCACGTACATTGGCTTCCTGGATTGCAGAAGGAATTGTCTCAAGGTCATACCAAGGTGCTTCAGTATGGCTCAGGTATGAAAAATGTATGTAGCTCAAAATACTGTTTAAAAGCATACAGACAGAAAATAATGCCTGTGGCCTGAAGAAGCCCTGATTTATTTAAGACACAGGGGTACATACGCACACTTTAAATACCTGCCTGTTCCTCACCAGTTAAAACAAGGCTGTGATCTGTCAAGTGATCTGTTGTCACTACCAGAACCGACCCATAATCCTTTGGTTGTGATTATGCAAAGGAATATTACATTGATCCTGCAAAATATCTCTGATTGGATCAATGTTATTTTCTCTTGCATTGACAAGGTTTTACCAGAGAATGATGGTAATTCCACTGCTAACACTGTCTTAGTGAAATCCCCCAATAAATCCTCCAAGCAGCACTGTTAGTAATACCTTTATTAGACTAACTAAACAATATATTTATACCCAGGGCTTTCCGAAGGACTCTGGCTCCTGCTTCAGTTTCTGGAGGAAAACTTGATCAAAAGTGCTCTGCTGGAAGAACTTCTCCCAAGAAGGCTCTGCATGAACGTAAGCAGCAGGTGAAATTACCCTTTCATTCACCTAATTCACAAAGTTAGTCACAGATTTGCCCTTGTCCTGCCTATAGTACAGCAAATGCATCTTTGGCAGAAAAATCTCATGGTGAGTCTGGGTTCACGGGCAGGATTGGAGTTCAGGGGCTCCCCACACCTTCCACAAACATGCTGTCAGTACAACAGTTTGATAACAGTCAAAGGGGAAACACGGTCTTTATGTATGTGCTATCATTTCCATATCTGTTCAAAGCCTAATCCTGGCCTTCATACTCAACAGAAGACCCGCCCCCCTTCTAGCCACTGCTGTCTCTGCTCACCAGTGCTTCCATTCTCCTCCTCTCTTCCCCTTCTCTCTTTGGGTAAGTGTCCTCTAATTTTGTCCCCGTATTCTTGCCTCCATAGCTCCAAGCTTTCAGTACCAGTCATTTCATTTCCACACTGACCTCCCTTCATCACTGAAGTTGAATTGTCACCTCCTGGCTTGAAACATGATGCTGCAGTGAGTTGAACAGCAGACTCCAGTGAACAGCTTGTCAAGTCATTTTCTCAGGCTTCCCAAGTACTCAGGTACTCACTACATCTCTGTTTTCCCTTGGTGCATTTCAATAGTTATCTCTAAGGCCATGAGAACTACAAATGTACTTCTGTCTTACCTTTCTAAGCCTTTAAATAGAACCATAAGAATAACGAATAAACAAAGTACTGTGTCTAACTTAACACTTAAGCACAGCTGAAAGACCAGTATATACAGCCATACATCAGTTAGCAGATGAAAAAGCTACGAAGACAATGTATCCACAGAAAAATATCAAATAAACAGCATGGCAGACAATGCGCCTTCTTAAATCCTTAGAAATCAGGTCAGCATCTGTGATGGGCAAACTCTGGCTCTTATATCACAGTGTCACAGAATCATTTCAGTTGGAAAAGACCTTTCTCATCAAGTCCAACCATTCAGCCTGCACTGACAGGCCACCACTAAGCCATGTCCCTAAGCACCACATCTATATGACTTTTAAATACCTCCACTATGACTTTTAAATACCACTTCCCTGGACAGCCTGTTCCAATGCCTTACCACCCTTTCTGTAAAGAAATTTTTCCTAATATTCAGCCTAAACCCTACCTGGTGCAAGTTGAGCCCATTTTCTCTTATCCTCTCACATATTATTTGGGAGAACGGACTGACCTTACAACCTCCTCTCAGGTAGTTGTAGAGAGCAATAAGGTCTCCCCTCAGCCTCCTTTTCTCCAGGCTAAACAAGCCCAGTTCCCTCAGCTGCTCCTCAGAAGACCTATGCTCTAGTCCCTTCACCAGCTTCATTGCCTATCTTTGTACACACTACAGCACCTCAAAGTCCTTCTTTTAGTGAGGGGCCCAAAACTGAACACATGTGTTTCATGGAAAACCTTCTCCATATTCTTTACAGCAATATACTGAAATGTCAGTACATTGTCAGAAATGTCAGAGGATTCACT
The DNA here is from genome assembly GCF_000710305.1 of Buceros rhinoceros silvestris. Lineage (NCBI taxonomy): Eukaryota > Metazoa > Chordata > Aves > Bucerotiformes > Bucerotidae > Buceros > Buceros rhinoceros. The sequence goes on along the minus strand of NW_010418225.1, from coordinate 15,567 downwards.
TTGCAGCTCCTAGGCCCTTAGGAACAATGGAAAAATAATTTGTACTAGTCTTTGAAAAGGAACAGCCTGGTGGTAAAAGAAACCATTAATGGCTATAGGGAGAACTCCTGATGTATTTCATCCACCCACATCCATTTTTTACACGTTGCCTCTATCCCCTGTTTCAAATATCTTTGCACCAGCGTGCCTAAACCGTGATGTCAGCTTTGAAGGTCATTGCCCCAGCTGTGATGGGAAGCAAAACTTTCTCAGTTGAAAACTTAAACTCATGAGCATTGATTCTGTGATAAATGCTAGGGCTGGGAAATTGCACCATAAAGGCAGCCCAGTCTGCAGACCCTGATGCCTTGGTTAACACATTGTCATAGCGACAGGGTCCAAGGTGCATGAAACAAGCTCAGGGACTCCCACCCACTCACCGACGAGGATCCACAAAATGTACCACTGTGGCCTCTTCCGACACCATGCAGAATAGATATGCTCCTGCTCTGGAGGAGGGTTGCAGGTCGAACCGCGTTTTAGAACAGACTGAAACCCTGGAAAGGAAGTGTTGAAACAAATGGAGAAGTGCTCTTATCCGATTCTTAAGTATTAGGACATGTCCTACCCTGGTATAAATTGTGACCAGGATGGATAGAAATAGGCCGATTTGTGTTCTCTGAAAGCTGGACAGTTGGATATCATTTCAAAACACGGACTCTTAAGACAGAAACATTTTCTAGGAGACAATGCCACCACACCAATCAAGATCACCTCAAGTTACAGGTCCAGGATCTCCCAAAATGCCATGAACTACATTCAAAAGGAGGAGAATCTTTAAAGAAGACATGTTCTTCCAGTCATCCTAATCCCACCAGGCAAAACACTACACCCTGGCTGGAGTATGGTAACACGACCGAATGGACACCATGACCCCGTGGCTCAAAGCAAGGCTGGCAGCAGGCAAAGCAGAGCTTGGGCCCAAAGACTTACTTTCCCATACCTCAGCACTGAAGACAACTTTCTGCTAAGAGAAATTCTGCTTCTATCCCCTTTCTCTCTGTTCGTACTTGTATCCTTACAGTCACTCACAGGAAAAGAACTTGGTGATGAAGAGTTCGTCTGCTCCTGCTGCTTATTCTCCTTGAAAGCATTGACAATGCAATGAGCTACTGTGTCACAGGTGGGATACTGTTAGCATGGGATGCTGTAACAAATGAACAAGAGGTGGAAAGATATGCCAACAGTTCCAGCATGGCACAGAGTGCGGGAGCCCCCGGTAAGGACAGGACAGGGTTCCTAACTGCAGGAATAAGAGGGAAAGGTTGGGGGAAAGGCTGACGCCATCTCTGTAGTGCCGTCACTGTCAGTGTGAGGTCAGGTCTTACCCTGGCATACACCTCTCTTTCCTCCAACTGTTCAAGTAGCCTCTCCCTCCTTCCCTTGAAGACACTTAGACAAGTTGCCTCACTTTTCTTCACAAAACCTCCTGTTTAAAAACCTCTGTCTCTGATTTGAAAAAAATCCTCATGCCTTCCCAAACAGAAGTTTCCAAGTCCTGAGGCCAAGACACTGTGCAAGCCCATTCTGCAGCCACTTCATCACTGGGAAACATGGATCTTATAGACTGGTCAGTGTGAGACAGTTGTCATGCTCCCCTCCCCATAAAATTGGGAGGGGAAGAGAGAGAACTGTGGCTATCTCTCCCAGTTTCCCACAGGATCAATGAATTACAAGGAATAGCATTTGAAAACTGGAGGCTCCTCAGGACACCAGGTAGAAAATACTCCTTCTCCCTCTTGGATATGAAAGCTTATTTCATGGAGAAAAGGATTGTTTCAGTCTACATAGATGAGCACAGAAAACCATTTATCTTTGCCCTTGTTCCAACCCCTCAGCAGCATATAGTGGCTTAGCCGTAGATACACGTCTCCTAAAAAGCAGCTGTCTCACACTCACACAGCTCAGCGCACAGGCAGAGGACCTTGCATCCAGCTGCTCCCACATCTGTGACATGCCCATAGAGGAAACACTAACAACCTCCAGTCTCCCTCCCTTGGTCTCTGCCACCATCCTTTCCAGATGACCCAGAGCAGAACAGAGGCTGCTCTTCATAAGGCTGTGGTCACTCCTTAACAAAAGCAGAAAACAAAAATTCCTTCTCTGATCCACCTTAGATACAATCCTCCTTCTCCAGGTATTGAGGCACAGAGCTGGGTGGCTGTTTCTTCCAGTAACACAGAAGGCACTTTTGCTACTCAGAGTCTCAGGCAAGGCTCCCCAAACATCAAGGGGGGCAGAGCATCCCAGCTTGTCTTGCTCCATACTGATTGATGAAGCCCTACCTCCACCTTTTCTGGGCATTTCCACCAAAAGGCTATCCCTGATGATGCTGTCCTACCTTTAGTCCTGTGGAGCCTTTCTGTTCCCAAAACCTTTTGTGAGAATTGTGGTCTGCTGCTGCACACACAAGTGAACAAAGCCCAGGACTGGGTGCCTTTAGCCCTCATAAGCTGGTGGATCCTGTGGCAAAATTCTCCCTGCTATGCAGAAACACACCCAGCATCACCAGCCAAATGGATGAACATTTTGTGAACTGAAACACACATCTCATAGTAACTTAAATACATGCAAATAAGAGCTTAATTATGCTGCTGCCAGTCACCCCAAACATTTGAATATGGTACAGAAATACTCTTTTTATTTTATATAAAGTATTTTAATGAAGAAATTTAAGGCTCTTCATTCTCCTGGCTTATGGACACAAATGGCTGAGAATCTAACGGTCCGTTGCTGTTGTTGAGCTAAGACAACATGAAATCATAGCAGATGAGGGAGACAGGAGACAAAGACTCTATTAAGCTATGTAAAATGTGCATTAACTGCACACAGTCCTCACCCCCAGTCTTCCTGGATGTGTGAGGTGTCACAGAAATGAAGTGCAGCTCAGACCTAGGTGAAAGAGACAAAGCAGCTGGGATGGTGCACCTAGATTTGTCTTATGACTCCTCCCTCTCACCAGACACCCATGGCTGGTGTCAGGCAACCCAGTCACAAACACTCCTTCCACCAGGTGCTGCTTGATACACAGCTGAATATGCTCTTCCTTGGGGAAAAAAAGAGGGATTAATAGTAAGAATAAATTAATCCTTCACAGTCCTATGGCATGTTTCACAAGTACACAACACTAGAAAGGACTGTGTTCATTTTTCTCGCATAGCAAGCGAGTATATTGTATAATACCTCTTCCTAATTATATCCATCTTCATCCTTAAAACATATTAGAAGTGCTGTGGCACTTCATCACTCCTTCCAGAGTCCCACTTCAGCACAGCTTCCAGCCTACATGTATTCATGGCATTTACACACATTCTTTCCCTGCTAATGTTGTCTTTATCTTAAACACATTGTCCTGCTCTCCTGTGTTTAACTCCGTTTCTTCTGGATAACAATTATACTTGTAAAATAGATTTTCCATTCCTCTCCTCACAGTAGCAACCCCACTCTGGACTTGCATTAAATTCATCTTTCTTAGAGGTTGTTGACAAGAATAACAAAGATTATAACAGAAAAATCTTGATTAACAACTTGCCCATGACTTTAACATTTCTCTACTTGAAATATTTGGCCAGCTCTGTTTTTCAATCACATCCACCTTTCTCCTGTTTGTGGTTCCGTCACTCTCTGCCTGCAGTTCAAGATAGGTGCATCTTAATGAATCCTTTGTCCCCACTGAGGTGTGCTCTGTGGTCACATCCCAGCTGCACGCTGAGTGGGATTCAGGTATTACCTTTTCCACCCTGAAAGGAAACCCACTTCCTGGGCAGGGGGGAAGCCATCTGAGCCCCAGCTTCCTCATAGCCTGGATGTCCGGGGGACCAGAATTCCACCATGCAACACAGAGGGTATTTGTCCAACAACGTAAATACATCCTCCAGGACCAAAAGTTCACACTGAAAGAAATTCCACATCTTTCCTGTCACCCAGTCCTCATTATTACCCAGTTCTTTGTATATAATATTCCAAGCCTGCTTTCTCTTGGCAACATCTCACTCTTGTGGCAGAAGCAAACGTGTTAAGTTCACTCCTTTGTGCCCAGCCCAATGAGACCTATCACCTCCTGCTACAGACCTTGCTCCAATATCATTAACGACATTATTAAATAAGATTGGTCCCCTACTTCAGGAACTTTAATGCTGACCTTTACCTTGATACTCCCTCTCAGCAATCGCTGCTTGCCTTTGGTCAGTTTCTTAAACACACTGTAAACTGTGTACTACCTACCTTAATTTTGTAACAAACCATTTCCTTAGGGACAGAATATAAAATCCTTTACCAAAATCCTGATAACATCAATCTAAGCCATTTCCGTGTCTTGAAACCATGTTATCTTCCTAGCAAAATATATCATGGTAATTCAGCATGCTTCAAACAGAAAAACATACGTTGCATGTTTCTTTCATTTCCCCTCTGTGCATTTAATTAATCTTTCCTTTAGAACTTACTTTAAACTCTGCTTGGTATTATTACAATCAAACTAAAAGGTCCACTGTGGCCCAGACAACATTTTTCTCCTTTCTTTAAATATAGATTTGCTACTTTTCATTCCTAATGTACCTACTAATTAGACAGATTTATTGAAAATCCTTTTTACTGGACTTGCAATGTCACATACCACATCTTACAGAAGTCCGAGATGGAAATTATCCAACTTCCCAATATGAGCCCATTAAGACATTTGAGTTTTTCCATTTCCTCTGTTCCTGTTAGCTGGCTCCTTTGTCTTTCTGATCAGTGTAACATTCCTCCCTATCTCTTTAACTATTATGGAATATCAGATGAGCTGAACTGCATAATCTTGAGGACTGGTGAATAGAAATGGATGAATTTTAACACAAAACACCAGCTCATGCAGTTATGGTCTAACAATGAGAAATTTCTTTCCAATCTGAACTTCAGTCCTGCAGGATGTTTGCATTGTTGGGCAACTTTCTCTGTGTAAAACCAGGGTGATTCTACTCTTCAGAAGTCCTTTGTGGTTAAAGATCAAGAAGTACAATATTCAGATGCTGTGTTAATGGGAAACACCTAAGTACCTAAGACAAAGCAATGCAATTGGATCATTGGCTACCACAAATCAGCATCACCCCTTCAAGGTCAGGCTTTAATATCTGATTGAAAAGTGGTTTTGGTTTGGTTTTTTTTTTTTTTTTGTTGCTGTTGTTTGATTGTTTCTGCTGTAATATTTATGGAATTAAATGACCACTCAGCAGAAAGCAAAAGTATCTACATTATAAAGGCTCTTTTGCATATTCAAAGATACGTGCTGATTAATGGAGACAGAGAGACAAGCATTGTACATCCATATTTAAGCAGAAAGATCTTTTCAAATAGCTTCTGTGACCCAATAAAATTAGTAGAACTGTTTCATCCTATTAGAAAGTGTAGAAATACATTTAGGAAGCTTTATTTGAAACATCTGCTGTTAAAACTCAAACCCAAGAAAAGGTCTCAGAATTAAAAAAGGGTTGTGACAAGAGATTCTCAGTGACTTTCACTCAGTCTGGTGGGATATTTTAATGGGACCCACTTTGCCGTACACATGGGACATCATGGAACCTCTGTTCCTTTATGGCATTTCAGCTTGCTTCCTTAAAGTAGGAAACAGAAGAATCACCAGGCACTTTTGAACAGGTAGGTCAGACAGTTACTTACACTGAACAGAGGTGGCTCAGGGAGGTGAAGTGGTTCCAGAGCCTGGGTGCATTCCCTGTCATCTGACAAGAGATGCTGATAATCACCCAGCTTGGGACATACAGTTTTCTTCTCAACATTAAGTGCAGAGTCCCTCTGGGGATGACTGAGGTAGAGCTATTTGAAAAAGCACATGGGGATACTGGGAAGATCCTCTCAGCTCTGCTTTAAGGGGCTGTGAATACCTGCTTTCCAGCTTCTTTGGCATCCCCAAAGCACATTAGGCTACTGCAGCTTATTCAAAGGTTACATCTTCACTGGAGTTAGAAACAGAAGAGGGCACAGAGAATAGCAGGCCACTGAGTAAGGAAAAATCTGGGTATGAGCTCAGCAGAGCAGTGCCTGGCACGTGCCAGATTGCCATGGGATCTGAACAGCTACTTCTGACCCAAGACTTCCTACCTGACCTGACATTTATTTGAGAGACTGCAGCAGTTTTAAGTGCAGAAGCACTGGGATGGGGATACAACAGGCTGAAAAGTCCTTTTCCATAAGAGCCCCTCAGCTCTGTGAATACCTTTCGATACACACACACACATCCTTTGTGGAAAATATGCTGCATTTGTAGTTAGTATTTGTTTATCTCACTGGAGGTTCAATTTGGGACTGGAGCGTCGTTGTTCCAAGCATTGGACAAACTTGCTGACTCCTGCTGGGGACAACCATGCTGACACCTCTGTAAAGTTTACACAGGATGAACTTGCAACGTGAAGGCAGGGCAAATTAAAGAAGAGAGTAAGTGGTAGTGACCTCTCTGCCCATTAAGCTTTATGTTGTAGTGTCTGTAGCTAAAACAGAGTTCTTAATGTTCTTCTCATCCCTCTTCAGTAATTCCCCTCTTGACCATCACAGCCAACGCTATTACTCACCTTATTGTTCTGGTCAACAACTGGAGCAATGTCTTCATCTCATGTCTCTTCCCACATCCATAGATCCAGGGGATGTCTAAGGTTTGCATATTCTTTCGCCATCCAGGCTCTCATTATCTCATGGCCTTATTACTACAATATTTCTTTTCCTGACCTTTACAAATGTGATCTTGGCCTCTGTGTATCCTTCCAGAATGCTGCTAGAAATATAATTTTCCTAACACATCGCTCTGACCACGTCATTTCTCTTAGCAGCTGTAGACTGCTGTCCCAATATCCATCTCATTAGTGTAATCTCCTTGTCTTCATTAAGAAAATGTCAAGTTCTTCCTACAGTCAATCAAAGAGGTCAATCCCCACCACCTACTTATTAATATTTCAAGCAGACATGACCCATTATTTTTCTTCTGCCACCCCTCAATCTTTGGAAGACCATCTTGTAAGCATCTGTGCTTCTTATTCATTATCCTTCTTTACAACTCTTCTAGGAATCCTGCATTTCATGGTGCTTACAGAAATGGGGTTAGCCTGTTGGAGTTTTAAAACCACTACCAGTCATGCTGAACATAATTACCTTGTCCTCTCCTTGTACTCTCTCATAAGGCTGCATTATTCACCGATATTGAAAGTGCGGCAACACGTCAAAAGGACAGGGACGTTTTTCTGATCCATGATTTCTGATCCATGATTAAGGCTCATAAATCCTATGGTAGAACTCTAACTGCTATTAATAATAATGAACAAAATCCCTATTATACCACTACAGAGCTGAGGTACAAGAGATTAAGTCACTTGCCTCAGGTCATGAAGAAAAAGACTAGGGCAGAGCTTGGACTGAATTCTGGCTTTGTAAGCCCTTTCCTAACTGCAGTACTACCTTTCTTCCATCTACTTTGGAGTTATCTATAAAGGATTATGATTTCAACAGGCTCAGCTGGGCAGTTCTGAATATTTATTTGTGGAAGAATTAGGCTTTATGAGAAAGAAAATGGGGAAATTTCCATTTTATAGTCTGATTTCGCACAGAGAAAATACATTCGTTTATATTATTTTCAGTGAATTCTATTCTGAACAGTCTGTTAAGGGCACTGGGATTCCAGAATCCACATTCTTTATTTATTTATTCCTTAAAAACTGAGAAACACTACCTCATTTCTTTCTTCTGCTCTTGAAGAGGTGAGTATGTACTCAAGGGTTCCAGCAACACTTTGTTAGCAATGAGCCATTAAGTAACTTACACTGTAAATGATTGCCATCATTTCTGCAGAATGTACAAAACGTACAGTCTTCTTCCTCATTTACTGTCTCTGCAACAGTTAATGAACTCATCCCACTCCTGAAGTTATTCTGAGCGCACAGGAAGACTTCTTCAATGAGAAAAAGCAATATTAATATGGAAATTTTTTTTTTGCTGGAGATGACAAAATAGACCAGATTGTTTCATCTCTATTTAAGTAAAATAATCTTTCATGTTTTTATTTTTACAGTAAATAGAACACACCTGCACTCATACTGAATCTTTTCTCCACACTTTTTAAGACGTTTTTAAGCAGTAGACAGAAAGGATAAAAACGCTGAGATCTCTCAAAAGGATTTGGATGCTCAATTAAATGAACAGGAATTAAGCATGCAGTCCTGCAGGCAGCTCTGCAAATATCAGTTTCCCTTGAGAAGGGCATGATCCCGTCATTTTCACTCAGGCAAAATTTCCATTTGTCTTCACTGGCAATTTTGCTTGAAAGCCAACAGCTTGATTGAAATTTGCCCTTTAAAACAGCATGATTAAAAACAGTTGCTGCTCTGTTAAATTACATATATGTTCTTAGGTTTTTTAGCAGATATATATTAACAAACTAATTATCTCAGATGTGTCAGAGGAACATGTTGGGTTCTTATTACTTGTGGTAAAGATACTTCTCAATGAATTGTTATTTAAGTTGGATGCATTAAAATATTAAAATTGCTTATTTAATATATGATCAGCCAAATCCTCCCAGAACTCACATGCATAAAACACCAGTGATTTCATCCATTAAATGATTTTAGAAAATCTCTGAACAAGAGGAAGTCTTTGCTGTATCTTAGAAACATGCAGTTGTTTGACTTCCAATCTACATCGATAGACCAGGAATAATTATGGCATTGACAACAGCAAAGGCTAAATACCTGGGTAGCCTAAAATTCACCTCAAAGGCTGTCTAGTGTTTAAATTTCACTAGATCCTTCCAGCAGAACTCTACTCTGACAGAAAGGAACACAGACCTCGCGTTGGCCTTTCCATCCAGGGACAATTTTAACCTCAAAGGAAACACTAAGGGTCTGAACTTGCTGCATCACCACGTTCAGTAAAATGTTTACTATTGACTTCACTAGGATCAGAATCAAGACTTCAGTGAAGTCCCTTTTATAATGAGTCCGTTTTGAAAATGGTTGCAATTTCAAGCACACATTTTAAACAAAGCATTTGGATTCTTGAATGTATGAAGGACACATGAAAACATCGCTGCCCTAATTTACCTGGCAAAACTTGTATTTTAAAAGTCAGATCTACAGCATCGCAAGGTATTGCAAGTAGTTTTATGAAAATAAATCTTGTTATTTCTAGGGATAGCCGCAAATAGCCTCTCTTCAGTCTTTTCCAATTGTGTATAAATAATCCCTAGTCACGGACGGAGTAGTCCTGTTAAGCTTTTCTTCCTCAGTTGTGCTGTGCATCTGACAAACCAAAAGAGAAAACGCTTTCATTCCAGAAATCTTGCACATTATTTCAGGTAGAGGTAAGCTGCACAGGAATTACTTCTTTGGGTTCTTTTTCAGTGGCGGCCTGGGCTAAAAGTACACTCGCAATAAAATGTTTTAAAAATAGGAATTACTATGACTTCTTGTGGGAAGAAGGAAAGCAAAAAGAGATTGAAATAATAAGGTCATTGTAAATTTTTTTATATATATCAAATTGGATTCCAATGGCGGGCAGCAGAGCCCCATCCAGACAGGTTTAACTGGCAGTCTTCCAAAAGCGAGATGAAAGGTCCTCTGAGTAGTAATTGTCTAAATGGAACAGGCTCTGGTTATTGCGCAACTTCTTCATCTACTTTATTGTACCTCTGTAATTAAATGATGCAATTCTTTTTTTTTACTTTCTTGTTTTCCTCTCGACTAGTACAGGAAAGCAGCTGAGCAATGCTGCCATAAGATGCAGACAGACTCCGTGGCTTCTAGGCTTTTTCCTGGGTCACTACAAGTCATATCCAAGAAGTTAGTGAGCTGTCTTCTCCTAGACATGAATGGGCACTCACCTGCATTTCAACTCTCTGCTTGCTTAGTGGTGGAGGTGGTTGGATGACTGGGATTTTTTGGTAGTGTGAGAGAATGCCACTTTTGTTAGAAATTCAGTGGTGAACAGGCAAACAGTAGATCTAATAGCATATGGGGAACACTATATTCAAAGGGATGTTAAGCAGCAGAGCTATTTAATTCATGGATGACATTGGACAGACACCTGAGATTTGGAAGAAGCTTAGAGTATTGTGCTGAAAGTATCCAGAGCCAGCATTTCCTGATTCTGCAAGGCTTTAGGGATCAGGAGTGGAACTCTGGTCCCACAATGCCTAAAGACTTGATGAGATGCAAAAACAGAATCAGAAGACCAGCTTTGTAAGCACTTTATTTCTGACTGACCCTTCTGAGAAAGAGTGCTCTCCCCCATTCAAGTACCCCTTTCACAAGCATAAAGATTACTCAGGTGAGTAAAAGTTAGCAAGTCTGGGCTCTGGATTTGCATGTTCAACTCCAATAATTTCTTTATTGACTCTAATTTCTGTTGTTTGTGGTTTGATTTTTTTGTTTTTGATTCATGATAACAAAGAGAACAAATTAACTACCTAATTTTGATGCAGCTTTAAAATATTCCTCAGGCCTTTGGTCTCATGACTTCCTGCCTCTCCCTGAATATGCTTGCTTGTGACAATCTATTTTAATGCATTGTCTATTTATCTAATTGTATTATTTCAAAATATGCACCGGGGTTCTATGGAAATATAAAAATAGGATAGGAGAAATATAAGTGAGACCAACTATTTTATATATGCACTAATATTATATCTATGCATAAGAAATCTGAAGTAATAGATCTCCAGTTTTCCTAGCAAAATCCAACATAAAGGTTTTGATCTATTTGCCAGGAGGTAAAAACTAATAAATACAGAATAGAATTACAGAAGTGAGGCAGCCTATTCAGTAACAGAACCGTTTTTTGAAAATACTGACATCAGAATACCCCCAAGTACCATAGGGCCTGATCCTGCCACAAGCCATTGCCTACAGCCTGTAATAATTTCAGCAGAGTTCATAAGCAGAGTAACTGCAGGGTATTTGCAAAGCTAGTTAGGCTCTTAATGACCATTTTTTGTAATCCTTTGATAGGCAAACCTACCAATCTCAGTACTGGAAGTTTTGCCTAGGGAAAAAGGTAGGATGTCTCAAAATAAATGGATCACTTAGAACCTGTCCAGCTTAAAAATCAAAAAACAAAACAAAACAAAACAAAAAACCAGAACCCCAAACCAGGAACCCTTAATAGCATTTACATTCAATTACATATAGCATTACACACATCATTCGGGTCCAGAACCTGCATTAGTTTATCCAGTTCTGGAAGAGGTGTGCTAGATTAAATTAACAGCTGGCAGAGGAAGGAGAGTAAAAGGCTTATACCAGTAACATCCTCTTTTATATGGTATTTTTGCTGGAGCTCATACAAAAAGAGATTTCATCTGTGCAGGAATACGTACTCCAGTCAGGGTATTTGATTACTACAGGTAGAGAACATCCGCAGCAATTCATACCTGCACCGGGCATGCTCTGCCCAGGCACCCACCTCTGTAACCTCTAACTCCAGATGAGCGTCTGCCATGGAAGAGAAATGAGAAAAGCAAGGTGGTGCTGTCAGGATGAACCTGGAATACCTGCCTCATTTTGAACTCACAGCTGTTCTCAACCTCAGACAGCAATGGCAAAGGTATTTATTTCACATTCATCATATAGGTGAGGATTGTAAAGAAACAGTCGAGTAGCAGGCCCTAGGTGGGAACAGGGACACTAGCTGACTGCCCAGGTAAAGCTGGCTCCTTCAGCGATTGGAGCATACTAGGATTTTTAACAGACAATTATTTTACATGACTTTTTGGCGAGGAGAAAATAAAATCTATTAGCTCTTTTTGATCCAACAAAACATAAAGTGGACAGGCAATCCTATATTATCTCCAGTTTTATTTTGGAGCAAGTCAAACACTTTATTTTAGTGAACTGCCATTATACCTGATTTTCTAGGTGATTAATCCGGAGGTGCCAAAGGAACACACCTCTGTAGCATTAGTGCTAACATGTGTAACTCTTCATTATGGCTGAGAGTTATAGTTTAGATATAGTTTAGTAGATCCTCACTCCAGAAAAAACATCAGACAAACTATAATGTGGGTATTCAGTGTTACAAGTCTCATTCCTTTAACATTTCTCGCCATGTACAAAGAAGTTTGTTAAATGTGTATCAAAAAACCTTTATAAAGAAGGCAAGAAGTGACACACGCTGATACATGCACAATTTGCACTTCTGACCTTGGGGCAGCGACTCTCCAAAGTGGCGATCTGGTCATCTGCAGACACATATGTCCAGGGATACGTGTGCAGGAACACACGCTGCACCTGAGCCTGGGAATCCCTTGCTACCAGCTGAATGCTCTGTATTTAGAGCTAGTTCACTACATACACGCTCATTCGCACATACAGACAAACACACACAAATTACAGCAGGATCTTTTGAAGACATCTTCTCCTGTGTTTAACCACCTCAGCCTGAGTTGCCACATTTTCTCTATGGTTACCTCTTAGCAGTGCTGCTGTTACACTTAACCCAGTACCAGGCAATTTCAGCACTTTCTGGCAGGAGAAATGGATGTTCCTGAACCCCGGACAAGGCAGGTGGTGTGAGAGGAATGAGACTCACTTATTTCAAGTTGAAAAACCTCTCTAGTAAATGAAACTTCATTTGCCAAAGGTGAGCTCTGGTGACATGTTCACCTGCCGTTAACATTGAATTTCTCTGTTTATGCCCCAAGCACAGTGAGCACACATGGCAGAGCAACCCAGCCCTCCGCAGCCAGCCCGGCACATCCATGCCCTCACCTAGATGGCAAAGAGGAATCCCTCCCTTGGCACTGAAACCAGCAGCAGGGCGCCAGGGTGCTGACAGACTTTGGACATGCTTGCTTGTCCATTACAAATGGGACTGAAGCCACCAAGTCATTTCATGAGGGTTGTCAAACAGCAACTAGACATTAAGGGTCACCAGCAATACAGACACGATCTCAACTAATGATCTAGGTTCCCTGCTACACCACCTGTTTGTACTGTTTCAGTGCAAGTCTGTACCATGCTACTCACCTCTGCTGCTCACTTTTAAAACATATGGAACAAAATGCATACATTGGCAAACACACGCGAGAGTATATCCCTCAAGAATAATTAGCTTTAAGCAATAATTCTGCTTGCAATGCCTGAAGAGGGAATTAACGCAGGCTATCAAGGGAGTTTGGGACAGAGAAGGCACTTAAAAAACAAGTATTTTTAAAGATTACACAGTGTAAGAAGCAATGATTTCACTGTGATGGAAATAAACCACTGGGGAATCATCTGAATGTAACAGAAGAACCACGGGAAGGAAACGTTATGTTGTTCTATGGAGTAACCATGCTCCGGTAGCAAAGATGCTGTCATCCTTTACTGAAACCCTCATCAACCTGGAAAAACACACATCTTTGTAGGCAGGATGTTTAGGCTGGGGTTTATGCATATCTCCCCTTCCTATACTTTGGATCAATGAAACGTTTAGGCAAACTGACCATCACCTTGAACTGGTACCTTGGGGTAAAAAAAAGGAGGACCAAAAAACAAGAAAAAACATAGCTCAAAAATGCTACAGGCAAACAGATGCATCTCCACCCCAAGAGAAAATTATTCCTTTCTAATACTCCAAATAAATTCATGTAATGTTTTGTAGACATTGAAAATATTCCAAAACATAGCTCAGTGTAAACAGCAAGCTGGGTCTCCTCCTGCTCTTTAGCATTTCTCTTTGTTTACTCTCCATTTGAGGATAGAAAAAGCCTACATGTGAGCACAGCAAATGGTGCATTTCAGGACTGATGGGGCATTCAGCAAGGGAATGACGAAATACAGACACATGTAGCCTCCAATAGAATAATATGCACTTTGCCTGAGTCACCAGGGTCAAACAAAATTTAAAAAAAAAATCCAATGTCTGCTGTATTGATACTTTTTATTTGTATGTGGAAAATAACCTGATACCATGGTGATGGGCAGATTACATTAAGCTTAGTGAGACAGAGACATGAGACATTCTGGGGTGTGTCTGCTCTCACCCCCACACTTTCTTGCTCCCAAACCTCAAGCCTCAGCAGTGGAGACCCCAGGGGAAACTATCCTGGCAGTGCTTTGGGAAGTGATGCCCAGTCAAGGCAGTTCACCCATCGCAAGGAGCGGTACTTGGCTAGAGATGCCAGCTCCCTCATGTGTGAGCCCAAATGGCTCTGCTCAGCCTCTGCTCAGCTCAGGAGGGCCTGGCACATTCATTTGGTACAAAAAAAAACAAAACAACAAAACAGCCCTCACCTTTGGCAATGAGCTCCTCCAGCTCTTGGTCAAATCCTTGTCGGTGACATTTCCTCCAGAGCCCCATGTTGGTTGAGTTGTACTGTCTGTTGCACTCGTCGACTGCACTCATAGCAAAGATCTGCCTCCTGTTTCTTGCCAAGAGGAGTTTCCCTTCCCAGCGGTCCAACCTAGACCTGCTGGCCCTGAGAGGCAGGTTGTTGTTGGAGTTATAAATGAAGCCAGGATCATTTCTCTTAGTGGTGATGCTCTTGCACCTCTCTCTGTGCTTCCTGGCATCAGTTTCGTACCAATGGTCAGAGCAGATTGCCACAGCCAGCATGCCCAGAGCACACAGAGCTAAAGAGAGGCCAGCATACAGCAGTAACCTTCCAGCAGCCATACCTCAGGTTCACAGGAACACCATGGACATCTTCTGAACAGGCAAAGCCCTTGAGCATGAGACCACGCAAAAAACCTCCGGAGCAGCTGCTAAGTGTCACTTGGCAGAGACTGCCTCAAACATCCCCAACTCCCGTGGTTCACATCAGCGCTGCAGAGGGATGCTGAAAGCGCTACAAAGTTCTGCCCTGGAGGCAGTCCTGAAGTCTCATCTGCCTCTTCTCCTCTGCAGTGGAGACCTGGCGAGGAGAAACACAGCGTTCCACCTCGAACGTGAGCAAGTGAGCAACCCACCTACACAAAGATGTCCTGCTCCCCTCACCACGAGCACCTGAGCAGCAGGGACTGAAGGGTTATAGCCCCCTGAAGAGACCTGAAAGCTACGGCTGATCAGTCCACTAATCTCTTTCAGTCTGGCCAGCTCAGAAATCCGGACGAGATGGCTTTCAGATCAGCAGGCTCACCACAGCATCATCACAGGACAGAAAAGTTCAACAGCTCCAGGTCTCCCGTTTGCAAGCTGCCCGTTATCCCGCTTTCGGGAATGGGTGACTTGCCTTTTCTTTGTCAGTGGCTCAGCGGGAGCATCACCGTCTGGAAGGTCGGTCGCTTGTTTGGGTTTAAAGCAGGGTCGAAGGGGAGGGAGCAAGAGCGGGGAGCAATCTGTTGTTGCTGTTGCTGTTGCTGCTGCTGCTGCTTCTCCTGCTGCTGTTTTAAATCGTGGCTAAAATAAAACCTCCCCGGCTGGGTCTGGAAACGCAGGCGCGCACAGGTCTCTCCCTTAGCAGACTTCGCTGACAATCACTGACATCTTGGCTTCGGAAACACCTCGGCTTCTCTCTGCCAGCCTTGCCATTCACTCGCCCGCTTTTGTCGTCTGCGCCGTCATCCAGGCAGC
>NW_010418224.1:19058-26042 GCF_000710305.1 Buceros rhinoceros silvestris | reverse complement strand
TCTATCGCTCATATATGTAGCCTGTGTTATTCCCTTAGCCCAGCCAAAGCCTAATAAGCTCTTATCAGCACTTTAAATGAGCATCAAAAGTTTTCTGTGTGAGCTTTGGCTGGATTCCCAGCTAAAACACACCAGTCCGTCGCATCCTTTCGGTGGGGGGAACAGCCCCCCTTTTCAAACCACGACACACAGCCTTGGAATAAAACATAAGAATTTTGAAGATTTCTTTTTACTTAGCATTCCATTGGAGTACTAGTAGAAATCTGTGAACATTTGCATGGTATTGAAAAACAGACACTTATGTAAGTCTCACACATCTACTTTTTAAATTCTTGTTGAGGAAGAAAGGTTTGAGTTGATAATACACAGATCATGTAGCTTATCAAGTCAATGATCTAACCTTTGTATAATCAAATCAGTCCTCAAAACAAACTAAAGAGCAAGTCTTATCTCTTGCCCACTAAAGATGTATTGTGTGTTTAAAAAATAACAGTACTGCATTATGGTATCATTGAACCATCCATCCTTGGTTTAACCACGTGTTGACTGGGTCGGAACTGCATGAACATCTCAGGCTATGTGACTTCAAAGGAACATACAACTGTAAAATATTCTGTTCTTCAAGAATTCTCTGAAACAGAGAATGCTAATTTGGAGATGCAAGAACTTCCTTTCATCTTGCAGGAAATAAATTAATACTTCACTAGGTGTGGAGAGGGAAAGCTTTAGAATAATTTTGAAATCAAGGATGATTTTTTTTTCCATATTGATATTTCAGAGAGGAAAGGACCGTAAGAATTCTGCAAATTGTTTCCAAAGATATAATGCAATGTTCACAAATGTAAACTACTGATGACAAGGACTGTACTGTACTGTTTGCACAATGGTTCTAACTCCGAGGGTACAGTTCATGTAACTAGGAGTAGACACTTATATTTAGGCTAAAAGTTCCTCCAAAAAATGTGCTTCTATAATGTCTCAATTTATCTGTCCCACTTATGCCATGGGGGAAATCTGGACAACTGTGCTCTCTAGTGATTTATCTTCACCGTTCTGTATGAGGTACCTGTACACGTACCCAGCCACTTGAGATACGTGTAGTGGACACCTGACACTCGTGAACAGCTAATCTCATTTACAGACCTATTCTTACTGGGCTAAATCCACTTATTAATATATATATATATGGCCATGTGCAGAGGACTTAGGTGGAGACGGGACCAAGAAATGCCAAGGGCGTAGGACAAAAGGGAGCTTACATGCAGTAGCTAGGCCTATACAATAAATAAGTACAGTACTACCTGCTTGTATTCTCTCTTCACAAAGGGACAACTCTTCACAAAGGGAAAGGCAAAGAAAAGAAATGGAGGGTCAGCAAATACGCCACAGCCTCCCTAAGCAAAATATGTAAGTGTATAAAAAATATCCCATACCTCATAGTAGGAAGAGCCTCTCCCTCCCATTCCAATGTTATGAAGAAGTATCATCAAGTGACTTACTGGAATGTCAAAGTCAATTTTGACACATTTCTACTGTAATGCAGGAATTTTCTTGGACATGACAGTGAAGTCTTGTCTCACACCAAGAAATACCAACACCTTGCATCCCCAAGTTCTCTCTCCTGGCTGTCCTCCTTATTCAGTCCCTGAACTGGCCTTTGACCAGTTGAGGACACACTAGATCATAGTCCAAGTTATGTTTCAGTGCAGGCAGCACTGCGCCACTCATAGCAGCTGTCACTGAGATGTTCTGTGCTAAAAAATGAGCCTTCCCCAAGTTCAGGAGAAGTCAGTTACGAAATTGATGAATAACTCACCACTTTAAAATGCTGGACTTTCTCCTCATTTTTCCTAGGATGGTGTGGGGGGCGGTCGAGCATTCTCACATCTGTTGTAAATTCATCCAGCTCTCAGCATCTCAGTCATCAAAGCCAGCTATGTGATGTGTGGGAATTCCACATACTAGTACCTGATTTGTTCTCAGTCTAGGAACTCTCCTGAGCCACATCTACTGAACAGCCCAGTGGGCTACAGGTTCCCAAACAAATACTTCTCCCTTTCACTCCATTTGTCACCAGTGGAGACCAGGTCACAGCTGCAAAGGCGCACAGCTGCAGAACAAACTTGCTGCTCTGCATTCCCAGGCCTAATAATTAGATCAGCATGGGAGAGTCTTCCATGGAAGTGATTTGGCTTATAATCCCCAGATGCCTGTCTCTGGCCAAAACAAGTAAGGTAAGATCAGAAAAGAAAAGTCTTTACCTACACTGTCTCTGAAAAAGGGCTTGCCAAGACTGCATCGCTGTGCCTGGGGTGGTGCCAGGCCTGCCATCTGCTCCATCTCCAGGGGTGGAACCATTCAAAAGAGAGCACAGCAAATGGCCAATGAGATAAAGAAGATAGTCATAAGTTCTAGATTGTTTGTCCTCATCTTCTATTCTAACTGTCATTTACATCCCACATCAATTTTCAGTCCATATCAAATTGTTCTCTACTTCTGTCAGACTTACCTGTCTGTGCTTTCCTTTGCCGAGAGGGCTCTCGTCTCCTCTGATTAAGGCAGCAGTGTGAACCAACATCTTGCACCTGATGAACCACTGTAGATAGCTCTGTCCTGCCTTTGGGCCTGTGATGCTGGAAATCTACTCTCTTGGTGTAACTGTGGATTAATCCGCCCCACTCTAGGATATCCAACAAGCTCCAAAGCAATTGCTGTTCACCTGGCTGTCCCTGGTCCAGTTTTCCCTCCTCTTTCTGTGTGACGGCTGCCCTCCCTTAGCCTTTTGGCCTGCAGAAACAGCCAGTGGTACCTAAAGGTCAAGCAAAGGTAGAGGGTGCCCTGAAGCATTGTGTCCATGTACTCTCTTTCTTCTTGCAAGAAGATAGTCAAAAGAAACAATAGTGTGTTGCCTGGCGAAAAAGGGTGATGCTTTGGGATGCTGCCTCCAGTCTGTCTTTAATGCCTCTATATTAGTCTGTTTCTGCTCACTAGGTGAGCTTTATTAATTGTTCTGGAACCTGACATGCATTACTCTAGGCCAGTTGGGTGCACTACTAACTGGAAACATCCCCTTTCCCCAAGTACTCTCTCCCACCAAACTCTATATAGACTTTCTTGCTTGTCTGTTTTTTACTTGATCTGGAGTTTCCAGTATGAAAGTCCAGTAGATTTCTCTTTTTATTGCTGCTGCTTATATCCTTGATGATCCAGGCACCAAGCCAGGAGCATGCAAGCATATCTTACAGAATGCTATCACCTTGAGAAGTGCCTTATTCAAGAGGTGCTCAACCGATGGGTCCTGGTGTTACAAAAATTAATGGCTATGTAAAGAAGCAAAAAGCTTACTACAGTCAGGAAGAGTTGAATTATGACCTGTTTTGGCCATGGTTTAAATGCCTGGAACAACATGGGGAATGTACGCAAAGGAGGCAGTCCAGCCCCGTATCAGCCTGTGAACATCTGAACACAGTTGCTTGCGCGAGCGAGGACAGCAAATGTGTTTCTTGATGGTAGAGGGGGTGTTCAGGTGAGCAGCTTCCGAGCTCAAAACATTTGAATCAGTGCTAGTGATCCTCTTTTAGAGAGATAAATTGCACCCTGAATTCCTGTCTCACTTGAGATCTCTAGGTGTTACTGTGCTATAAATAATAATAGCACTTCTTTTGACAAGTGAAGGAGATTGAGAAACTGACTGGGATAAAGGCTGATTCTTTCATCGTATAACATATGGGTGATAAAGATGGGGGAGAGGATGTGCTGAACTTGGAAGATTTGTGTAAGGCTGTCATTCCACTCTTCCTTGCAGGATTTGTGAGGTTTCTTTTCCTACACAAAAGTTAGGAGATAAAGCAGATAAAGTAAAAATTAAAGCACAATCACTGGCTAGATTTTGCTTGTGAGATTTATAAATCTGTCCCTTTCTTGAACGGAAGATTCACACAAATCATTAGCCAAAAACTAAGGAAAGCCATCACTTTTTTCTACAGAAAAAATAGTTGAAAGAACAATTTAACTATCTATTCAACCATGAAAAACAATCCTACCTTTTCAGCTATAATTTTTTATGGTTGATTTCACTGACATAGTGGAAAAATCAATACATCTAGTAGAAGTGGATATTACTCAGACTTTTAAAAGATAAAATTATCTTCAGGACAGGTTTTGTTATACCTTCTTTATAAACTCTTTGATGTTAATTCGGGCAATTTGCATAAAAATCTGTAAAACCTTCACACAAAAATCACTTAGAGTTCAATACAGTTTATCAGGGAGAAAACCCGACTTCTGAAACAAGATACCCTTTCATAATTTAGCCACTATATTATATACACTATATAATATACCCTATGTAATATATACTATATAATATACCCATTGTAAACTCACAAGATATTTAGGATTGAGCTTGAACAATTCACTTTCCATTTTGTTTCTACTGTAGAAGTCTTAGTACTCCTTTTAATTTCTTTGGACCATGCTGTGATGAACCCAGAACATGTCTCTGCTTTACTTTTCATTGCAGACTCTATTTTGTTTAAAACCTGATGTGATGTAGCACAGAAATTGCACTTATATTCAAGAAAGCTCAAGTTAGCAAAGGTTACGCAATATTTAAAGCTGGAATGAAATTACCAGTGTGTGTTGTACTCACTGATATTGAAAAATGTATACCAATTTTATGAAAACTATGTAGATGCTTTGGATTTACACCTAGAACCCAGTCGATTTGCTGAAGTACTTGCCTTTCAGTATTTGAATTTTTGCTGCTATTCACTCACATTATATGTTTATTATCTGTAGTGCTAAATACTCATATTCCTGTAATTCTAAATGAATACTGGAAAAAAAATGTGCATGCTGCAGTTTATATGGATTTTATCTTGCCTTTAATGTTAGTGTTTCTTGATAAATTATTTGAACTCTTTATTCTCACAACTGCATGATCTCTAGCCAAGATATGGAGTGTCAGGATACATGTTTTAAAGTTCATCAGCAAGACAACTATGCGTTTGGAAGAATGGTGCTGTGAATAGGTGCACATCCAAGCACACAAGCACTTAATCCAAATTAGGGCTTCCTCCTTTAAAATTCTGAGTAATTATTCCAACCTAATTTAAGACAGACTTCATGCTTATCTATCTTCTCATGAAACCCAGAATCATTCTCCTTTTGGTTTTCACAGTTCAATGTTTCTCCAGGGTTCTTTTGGCAGATAACTGCAATATAGAGAAACAACATAGTAAGGCTTGTGTAAATGGATTGTATGAATGCTTAAAAACACTCTAAAGCATGCTTTGATTTTGTCTTAATTTTTTCTTTTTTCATTATTGCCTTTTTTCCCCCCTTTTTTCTTTTCTTTTTTTTTTCCTTGTTAATGGGGCAAAGCATTGATAAGGTTTTTTTTCTGTACACCTCTTCACCTTCCCAAAAAGCATTTTGGCTGAAAGCATGCTTGTAATTGAATTGAAATGAAGTTGTGAGATAGTCTGGGAGGTTTAATCAAGAGAAGCTCTGCTATTTCCTATTTATCCTGAGGAATAAAAGATATACTGTGAAGTTTAAAGTTCAGACAGTCCTGAGTAATCTGTTTTGAGTAGTAAAATGGAAAATAAAGTATCTCTCTCTGTATACCTATACATACAGAAAGATGCATTAGCAGCATGTGTTCATGCAGACTGAATTAAACTTCTTCAAACCTTTAAAAGGACAGTGACCTTTCAGCATTGCTTTTGCATGGAAAATTTCATCTTATAAGAAGATTTTACATGGAAAACAGACAGCTGCAGATAAACCGTTTTGCAGCAAAAATAGTAGCCGATGATTTATGCCAGCTGGATTTAAATTCATGGGAAGATGCCTTGAAATTTCCAGAATACAGTGACACTGAATTCAATGGAAAACTTACTGTAGCAGAAGAGTATGTGAAAGTTCCAGTGGATCATGAGGAATCATGAAGAATCATTGAGTATTTAGAGTTTTTTGTGGAATATAGTCTTTGCTCCTTTGTGAGGTCTGAAGTTTCTTCCGGGTAGAGCTTAGCTCAGGATTGCAAGATCTACACGTATTTTAGTGCATTTTTCCACTTCTCCAGCTTTTAAAAAATCTGCTAGAGAGGCCTATCAGGGCAAACAGCTGGTTATTTGACTATTACTCCTATGAAATTTGTATTTACAATAAAAGACATAAAAGACATCTGCCAGGGATTCTGCAAGAAGACGTACTTTTTTGAAGTTTCTCTTTTTAGTAGTATGAATAATTCTTCAGGCCAAACCAGTCTGGAGCTCTTCAGATACCTTTTTGTGATTCCTTTTATCCAGTTCATTGTATGCCTTCTCCTAACAACTTACTTTCTGTACTTTCAAAGCCTTATTTTTTAATTAAAACCTTTTTTTTTTTTTTTTTTTTTTTAATATTATACGTGAAGGTAGCCTCTTTGAAGTGGAATGTACACCCGTTCCTCTGTTTAAGATGTGAAAGCAGGAAACTAATTTATTTTCTGAATTCTTGTGTCAGAGGAACAACAAGAAGAGGGTCAGGAGAGCCCAGTTCTGATCAAACTGAGGCTGGTAAGGGTTTCCATCACTGACATGAAGATAAGCAAAAATGAAAGCTGTAGAATCTCTCCCATGATGGGCTTGAATCTACTCTCATGTTAATTACTGTGAATCTGAAAAAGGTGATGAGTGGGTTTATAAAAAAAGAGTATGAGTGAAAGGCAAATCAAACCTTGTAGGCTGACCCCATAGTCAGCATGAAGCCTTCTGCCAGATTGAGTTGCTTCTACTACTCACATTTCGTTCAAGTTTATTAACGCATAATAGCAATTTATCAAATTCTGCTCTCATAAAGTAACCTCAATATTTTCAAACTTCAGTATTATTAGACTAGAGAAAAATAACAGCCCTTCTGCCTTATGTACGCAGACTATTACAATAAATATAAAATAGTCACTGCACTACCAATAATGGGGGAAAAAAAATCAGC
>NW_010418224.1:18699-18942 GCF_000710305.1 Buceros rhinoceros silvestris | reverse complement strand
CCTGGACCTACCAATAATGGGGGAAAAAAAACCAGCAGGAAAGTATCCAAAGCTCAGGAGCCGTCACTTTTGGGGCCAACATCTGTCTTAGCCCCGGCTGTTCATTTTGCCTTGTAATAGTTTTCTAAAGCTGCTGGATACTGATTGCTGCAGAATGTGGAGCGACTGGGGGAGTGCAGTGGGTGGCTCAGGACAGCAACAGCAGCTGCTTTCTGCTCTGTGTTTGAATTTATGGCTGCAAGT
>NW_010418224.1:0-18516 GCF_000710305.1 Buceros rhinoceros silvestris | reverse complement strand
GGGAAAGAGACGCAGATGGGGAGACAAAAGCTCATACTGAAATTCGCTGGAGAGATCCAAGCAATGCAGAGAGGTATAAAAGGAGTGTGATTGTTAATGAAGAAAAGGAAAAAAGTGGAAAGAGATATACACCAGTAATTACTTCGTATTTTTGAAGGATTCATACTTTGTGCCATTCAAAGATAATAGCTTCTGCTTACAATACTTCTGCTTATAATACTTGGTAAATATTTTATGCTGTTTTGTAATGCATAAGATCTTTTGCTCCCATTCCTGTCTAACTGGAAGTTGATGTATAGGAAGTCAGAGACTCTGACTTTTATTATAGGAACAAATTCTCTCACTTTGTCTGTGTTCACAGGCTCAGATCTGAGACTGAAAAAAAAAAATCTCCCAAGATGTTTATATTAGAAGATGTTCATTACTTTTGTAGTTACCGTCAGAATTCTCTCACAGTGAATTGGGCTGCTCTTTCTGCCCCTTGCTCAGGGGTCTCACATGGAGCCCACATTTTGGGCTGTATTGTATCTTCAGCTACAGTCTGCTACTCTTCCAAAAAAGCACTCAGGTTATTTTCTCCAGTCGTTTGAGCGTGTCCAATTATTCTGACTTTTAAAATTATGATTGACTTTTAGAGATTTTCAAACTCATGTCAAAGATTTGATTTTCCTTAAGTGTGTAGAGGCAATGAGTTTTTCCGTTCTTCTGTCTCTTAATAAAGCCAACATCCAGGTCCACGAGCAGTAGTTGATTCTTCTGCTTGAGAACAGGTGTGATTAAAATACACTAGAATTTCACATACTTGTTGATGAACCATTTGGGCCCTGGAGCACCCACTTCGTATCCCAGTCTGTGGAGTACACTCACATTTCTCTCTCTGGTCATACTGCCTCATACCTTTTTTCATTTTCAGGTAAGTATGACTTAATTAATTGTTAAGATGTACTGATTTCTTTAGCAAAAAAACTTCAGGGATTTTTATCTTTCTTTCTGGCCTTGGGAAAGCGTGACCCCAGCCAAAGTTCCAAAGTATCTCTGTTATTACAGGGAACATGCCGTTATTAAAGAGAACTGAGGACTTGCAGCAGAATAATTAATTTGTTCATAATTGCACATATATTTAAACTTTAACTAGATTTGGGGGTTTCTTACTTTAACTTAAAGGTGCTGATAACATTCACGCATCAGGTAGTTTGACATATAAGCAAAGAGCTTGAGTTTTTTTCATTTTTTGGTTTGAATGTGTGTTTGGTAAGATAGATTTTTAAGGAAGGCTTCTTGGTTTCCATCTTTCTGATCATCTAAAATCTTCTAAGAACATTAATTACACAGAATTAAAAGGTAAAGTACTGTAGATTATTGGTACAAACAACAAGTCTTCCTGAAAGTATTTTTAACAAAATCAGAAACCACAACTAACACAGGAAAGCAGTCAACCATTAACACATTAAACTAAGTGCAATAGAAAGGAAAACACAGAAATGAAGATGAAAAAGGGAAAAAATTAAAACTACTTCACATATCTGAATTATTATCACAGAAGATACTGTAACTAGGAAAGGTGAATATTTTAAAAAAGTTTAATTAAAAGTAGTGAATTCTGCTTGCAATGTGGTTAATGTTAATTACTTGTTAAGTAACTTCTGAAAATGTTGTTACACATCACCATTTTCAGGTAACGAGAGGACACTTATAAATAAGGAAAACAATGACATGGCAGTATCCTTCAGCTTCCCGTAGCTTTAGAAATGACATATAGACTAGTCCTCCGAGGAGTTAGATGCCTCATACAGAGGACTGAACAACTCGGACTGCATTAGAAACAGAAACGATGTAGTTTCTGTTTTCAGTTCCAACATATTTATAAAGCTAGCATTTCAGATCCAGACACCTAATGGCGGGTCTGCACGCGATCTTTCATGGCATGCATCCTTTGCATGTGCTGCATGCTGTGCATTAGTAGGCTGCTGCTCTGGTAAGACAGAGGCATCGGCTCCGTAGGCTGCAGAGGCATTGCAGTCTTGCTGCTATTGTTGGTTGTCATGGCCACAAGCAATATGAGGCATAAAAGATTCAGACAATTTTTAAAAATTAAACCCCTTTTTTCCTGACATATGTTTTGTTGTTTTTTTTTAGCAAGACTTATGCATGATTATAGAAAGCACCCACACACAGTACCAACACCTTCATAACTTTCTATATTTCTTACAGCGCTTACATTTATGTAGTTCATTTATGCCAGTACTTACATTTATGTATAGCATCCAGTGACTAATTTTGCCAATAGTTTAATTTCTTTTATCCATTTACCGTAGGCATGCGTGTATTAGACTGTCAGAGGTCTCCTATGCATGCAAGCAGATTCGGGAGACTTGTTAATTGTGCCAAATATCATTAATACAGGAATTAATCTATGTTTTCAGTACCAGCATCTGTATATTACTGCTGCATGTGGAATTTTAAAGTCATATCAGAAATAAAAAAAAATTAAGGGTAGCTTTAGTTTACGCAAATTGAATTGGCCAGCAATTAAGAGCTATCCAAAATACATGCACTCATTAAATGATTACTGTGAAGGGGGATTTTTACGTTGTGATTCATTGTTAACTGCGAATTTCATAGGCGACAGTTAGTCCTTGGTTAATAGAAACATAACCATCAAGGCAGATGGGCTGTGTGTAGATTGAAGGTTGCATAAACTGTTATCCGTGGGTCATATGTGTAATATTTTATTACACCACAAGAGGTCACACAACATTCATAAATCTATGTGGTGGAAAAACTTATTCCATCTGCAAAACAATAAAGTTAAGTCTCATGCGATAAGTAAAAGACAAACAGAACAAATCATTAAAAAAAAAAAGATAATTTTTTTTCCTGTTAAAGCGCTCTCGGCCTGTGTAATCTGATATGAGCCGTATCCAAATACCCTCCCAGCTGTGCATTTCGTGCTGAAGTTGTGTGTGCTGTGTTGTGGTACCTTCTGAATCATTATCAGTATATGATGTAACCTTGAAAGAAGGACAAGATCAGAATCTCCTTGGCATGACGGGTAACATAATCAGATGATGTACAATGCATCGGTTGTGATTACAGTGATCAAATAAGCATGCCTAGCAGTTCAGTGAAAAGTACTAAAGCTGAGTTTATCTGGACAAATTGCTGCTAGTACAACAAAACAATAGATGTAAAAAAGATTTTAATTTTACAGTGTTTGTATCCTGAATTTATGAAACAAGATCATTTCATAATGGTACCATCCAGAATTTTTGACAGAACTCTCAGTGTGATACGATGATGCAATTCTTGGTATCTTTTGTGACAGGAAACCCCCTCTGTGATTCCTGTTTGGTCTTACTAACTCTGAAGGAAGTGGAGGTCTGTGAGCCAAAGCATGGAAGAAATGTGGTGGGTGGAATAGCTGCGGAGTTAGTGCAGTGCTTCTCTGTGGCAGAGCAGGACTGGAACAGCCTTCCTGCCAGTGGAAATAACTGTGAAGACCATAGTTTGGGAAGGAAGTATAAAGTAGCTGATTCTTTAGTGTCTGCCCTAAGTTGTGCATGACCTCGTACAGATAGGGATGTGAGCATACTCCCTGATGTTTCTCAACTTCTTGCATTGCTTCCTTCTGGAACGATGACACATCACATCGTGTGAACGTTATTTCTGAACAATTTTTATACTTTCCAAACTTATTTGTAGCACAGAAATGATAAGACCATAATTATTTGAGACACAATAGCCCGTCATTTATATAATTTAAAAATGCCTAATTATGTGCCTAGTTTACTGGCTATTTTAACTTCGGTAGTGTCCCTTGGGTAAACAAATCTTCATTCATTCAGGTAAACATGTAATAAAGCAGAACTGACCAGTATAATTTTGGCTTTCTTCTCCGAGTTTAAATACAAATGCTGTTTACTGTATTAATACTTTTTTGAACCTAGAAACTCAGAAAGATTCTCAACAAAGGACAAGTATATTTATTTCTATTTTATAGGCAGAAAAAAAGAACTGGAAGCTTTAACTGTCATGAGGCATAAATAGCCCCAAAAGACAAAAACTACTTCAAACATATAACCCGAAACAGCTTACCAAGCTTATTTTAGTAAGTGCAGTCTTCTGTATCCTAAGGAAGGTCACACAGAGCTAACCTCAGATGTCCTCTCTTTTATATAGTTGGTTATGTTAGTTTTCACTTAAGTTTGCCTCTTTTGTAGAGCTACATAAGCTGTACACATTGGTCTGTTTTACTCTTCAAATAAGCATAATAGAGGAATGATAATTTTTCTGTATAATTTTCTAAAGTACCCCCTTAGGACTGCAGACTCTTAGGCATTTATTTCCTACAACAGAAGGGTGATCCTTTTTATAAGTACCTGATATACAGGAAACTTTAATTTGGGTGGATGAACTCCTTTGGATGACCTTGAACAAGTTATTTAATACCTTTACACCTCCATTTCCCACAGAGAAAAGACTTGGTTGGGGGAAGAAGGATAATTCGTAAATATACAAAAGAACAAACAGCCACAATAACAAAATAAACACTCATCTCCAAAGCCAATTCATTCCGAAATGTAAAAAAAAAAAAAAAGGGAAGAAAGAATTAAAGTCCTGTGGAGGAGGATTGATTTTTAGAGAAATCAAGGGGTTGAAGCAGATGGGAAGGGGAATAATGTGGCACATCCTACAAGCCTTATGTCTGGGCAAAGCTATAGATGGAGGTTGTGAATATTCCTCACTGCAGAGAGCTTGCAAAATCAAATGTAACCGTTTAAACTTCATCCCTCACTTAATCTCAAATCTTCAATACAATGAAAAAAGGCTGTCTGTAATATGATAACTATAGCTTAAGCTTTCAGACAAATGTTGTTCTTTGTTTTAAATAGCTGTCAAGCAACGGAGATACCTTCATGCCAGTAACTAAAGCTGTGCAAAATGTTAGGAAGAGAGGTATAGCACAAACAAACTGCACAAGGAAAAGAGTTCGCTTTTTGCATGGGAAACATGGTAAGGTCTGTGGTTCCAGAACAGATGGGAGTAAAGAGGACTTGAGCAACTTTTTGTGTCTGTACCCTACACTGCTTCAGGGACTGAAGTAATCCAGAAGTAGTGTAACCCATGGGTGATAGTTACTCTGAGCCAGCAGCACTTTATGGGGCTGGTCCAGTAGTGCCCACTCTGCAGTAATTAGCCCTCCATGGGAGCTTCCCAAGCCTGCTGCAAGGAGTCGCACCAGACTCAGCGGTCACCCAAGGGCTTTATGGCACGTCTTTGCTGTACTGGTAACAGCCTGGAAGCAGACACCCTTCACCTCCTTTGTGACCAAATCCAACTTATGAAAAGGTTGCAAGCAACAGTGATAAAATCATACCTAATTAAACTAATTCATTCTGAACACTTTTCCCCAGTGAGCACGAAGACAAAAGAACAGTGAACCCTCTCATAACAGTGACTTCTATTCGTTAGTAAGCATGTCTTGAATACATGAGTGGTTAGAGAAAGAAATCAAAGGCGAAATGAGTGGTCTGATACCAGCACCTCCTTGACATCCTCTGAAATCCTTCCTTCAGTCACCAAAAGTACAAGGAATGTCTAGCACACTGTAATGATGGTCCATTCACAACCTTTATTGAGACATGTAACCATTTTTAGAAATAAAATAAGATCAGTGCCTGGCGTTTGAAGGAATCTTCTCTGAAATCCAGATATGCTTAGGATTTTTGAATGCAACCAATTCTCCAGACACTGCTGCTACTGAATTATAGACAATACACACCTACAATTTTCAAGAGCAGATTGCAGCATCTTATTCTGTGCCTATTTTTACTTTCCTTATTTCAAGATCTACTGTTCCTTGTCATAGTTACAAATCCCTAAGCAGAAGTAACAAAGCTGAGTAGAATTTAGACTATGAGACAAGTTCAGGACAGACAGATAAAATATATCATAGCTATGAATCAATTCATGAAGTTTAATGTTTATAATGTTTAGAAGCATGCTGCATAACAAATTATTCCTCATGGTTTACCAGATTGGCAAACCTGGATCTTCTGGCATGCAAGAATGAGTGACCATTGAAGTGCCCCGGTTAATTAAAAAAGCAATTTCAACCCCAGTTCAGTTCTCTGAATTTGTTGAATTGCTAATTCATAAAATAAAGCCACTCAGGAGACTTAATAAAACCTGTCAGCTGCATGAACTGAAGTGCCTGAAGGGTGAGGAGCAGTAGAGTTCATGGGGCTGTATTACTGTTTGCATAAACCTTATGCTTCTAAGCTCTGCTGTGTAGTTTTTTAGTGTGGGAAGTTCAAGAGGGCTGACTTTTTCTATGAACCAACTGACCTGGCAGCATAGGATTTCTTTAAGGACTGATGGTAAATTGCCTTATTTGCCCATGCAGCGTGACTGCAAACGTAGAGCAGTTCTGAGCAATTTTAGTTCAAAGCCATTTTAACAATGAAGAGGAACTGGACATTCTGAAGTTGTAACAGTTGATGATACTTCTATGTAGAAGAATCTGATGTTTCATATCTAGAAATAATTTTCAACTCTGTGAGGGAAGCAGGTGGAAAATTTCCACACTATTCTGTTGTGGGGCTCCAGCACACCCCAAAGGCTGAACAATAAATATAGTCAAAAGCAAGACACTAGGCTAGCAGGTCTTTTTGAACCCAGTGTTGGAGATCATCCAAAAGACATCAATAGCCTCACAGAGAGGGTGGTACACAACACCACAGACACACCCTTAATTTTTAAATGCAGTTTTTCTTCCATTGGTAGAGCTAAACCCTTTTGAAGGTGCTTGGAGCTTTGCATTTGGACATCAGGTACTGATGAGTTTTGTCTGACACTGTCTATTTAGTTTATTTATCCTTCTCTTAAGTGCTCTCCATGTGAAGCTAGCATGCCTTTGAGCTGCTGCAGATCCTTTGGAGAATAAGTGGTAAAAAAATTCTGAAAAGAAATAGTAACACTGTCACTTAATTACATATTTGTGAATAAAAGTGCTTTGGGCTGCATTCTGCAGTGCTATAAATACAATCTCACAGGAACACATTTACACAGAGGAGAGCTTTGCATGTCAGAGTGGAGATCCAGTTCCAGATGCTGAGGCTGAAGTCATCTTGACAGGCAGCCAGTCTACACTGCTGATGCCTAACTACACTATGTCATTGTGTAGTTAGCAGCAACACATGTACTGCTTTAACTAGTTAAGAATTGGTTAAGATGGCTCTTAACCAACTCTGTCTTAAAACTTTATTTTTATGAAGTTCTTATCTGGGTAAAGGAAGATCCCATACTGGGTAGACTAGTAGCACATACTCTATAAAAAAAGAATTTGTCCGTAGGAAGATAAAACTTCATGCTAGACAAAGCAGGAAAAATACAATCCCGAAAAAACAAAGTGGGTAGGATTTTTTGGGACACAATATGAAAGACAACACATTTATTGCAAGATTTTATTCAAAGCCAAAACACTATGTATATTTAGAATGCTACCGTGATTAAAATTCAAATATGAAAACTAAATAAAGAAAAAGAGCTTACCAATGAGTTGAATTTCTTTCTTTTTTTTTTCTTTTAATTGCAACCCATCAGAGCTTCAATAAGAAGAGCTTGAGACTGGACCCTGTCTTTGGGTTTCTGTAAGCAACAAATCTCCTCAACAGCATGAAACATCTTCTGCTCTGTAAGGAAGAACTCCACCATACAAAGTGCTCAGGATTGTCCACCAACTTGACAAAATTCTTACGATAACAACATTTGTGATTAAATGTTAATCACACTAATGTATCCCATGAAAAAGATTTATAATATCAGCGACAAAAGCAGGCACAAATACTTTGTATGCCTTCAATATATCAATAAATCGCTGCTATCTTTTTTTTTTGCTTGAGGTATATACAAATCTCATCCCAGTTTGTTTTTATTAATTAAATCTGTTATTGATAGGAACTTTGTTTCTGCACTTTAAGTTGCCTTTGTTTTCTGAGTACTTAAGTAGCAGAAATTAAAGGTATGGTTCTTCAGGGAAATCATTAAGCTTTGGGTTTTTTTTGTTTTCTGTACTTGTGAACTAAACCAAGATTAATCTAGAATGATTAAAATTAATATTTCATGGGAATGTTTTTCTGTATGCTTTCTGTTAATTTAATCATCAAACATATAATGTCAAGCTTTAAATCTGTGTTTTTCAGCAGTTACTGTATGAAAAAAATATTTAAGGAAATTAAAAAGCTCTGCAGGACAAATATTATGTACATATCCCTTTATAAGATGATCTGTTTACAGGAAGATAGAAGATACTGACTTCACAATAAAATAAAAGAATTTTAGACATCCCAACAGAGATATTGCTTTCACACATTTTGATTTAATTGTAACAGCACTAGCGAAACATGTTACTGGAAATAAGAAGTCTCACTCAAACTTTGATTTTACTTCATTTTGTTTCCTTTGTTTTCTCTGATGGCAAGAACCCAGTTTGTAAGCAAAGGATATATCCAAAGGATATATCTTCTTAGACTGAGGTGAGGATTTTGGAAGATATGCTTGTCTTTCTCTTTTCCATTCTCTTTTCTTTCCTTAAATATTGTGACTTGGATCCACATTATTCTTCCATCTTTGTTCTTAGAGAAACAAAGCCATATCTGAGGTTTGGGCTTTTGGTGGTAGTGGATTTTCTAGGCCATTTTCAGAAGAGGAAGACAGAGGGAAAGGGGACATACATTTTTCCAACAGAGGCAAACAGTTCAACTCAATTTCTTATTCTCAGGGATGGGGACAGAAGAGTCAATAGTGATTCCAAAAGCCCTACACCAGGAAGGAGTACGGTGATGTGAAGCTGCGCATCATACTCAACGTGTGGCACGTGCCTCTTACAGTGTCAGCTGTGTCGATGCTCTGCTGATCTAAGATCAGCTGTCTCACAGTCAGAAGATCAGAGGCAGAGCATGACTGTCATGTCTTTTTGAAGATGTGCCCAAACTTTCTCCAGCTATGTATATCTAGCACTTCAACATCTCATACCACCACATTACTGTAATAGTAATGTTTTTCTGTCTCATATGTGAGTGGCAGACACTGCAATGTATATAAAGTAGTGCTTTGTTTTTGCTTTGGAATGGAGTTACTATATGGTTTAATTGAAAATCTTCCCAAGTCCCAGTGGACTGCAACCTTCAGTACAACAGTCCTGCTTAGGTTAGCTAACCTGAGCGTGTAACTCCATTCTCCACGTGGGACTTCCTTCAGAGGCACTGACAACCGTGGCAAGATCCAGGGAACAAAACACAGGCCAGACCAAGGTTCATACTTAGCTTCTTTTATTTCACCGGGCCTGGGCCAGCAACTGTCTTTGAGCAATTCCAGATTCCAAAGAAAACCTGTCCTGCTTTGATGACCCAGCCTACAGATATGCAGACAAAACTGCTATAAACAGGTTTGCACACTCTGGCTGTACAAACTCTCTGCTGTTAAGAACATCTGCTACCTTGGTAGAATTTTTTTCATCTTTTTATTACTAGGTTGGCAAACACAATGCATATAATGGATTACAGTGCTACATTACACGGCGCAAAAGTGTGTAACAATTGCCTAAAACCAGTGATATCCAAAGATATATATTGTCCACCCTATTTTTAGTTTTTAGCGCTTCATACTAGATGACGTGTGTATCTCAAGCTATAATGGATGATGACTCCCCTAAAGCTAATAAGCCATATTCACTGCTTCTAAAAGAGAGTCTGTTAGATATTTAATTAGGTCTTGTACATGATCTCTGAAGGGTAAATTTATCATTCCAAATCTTCTCTGACACTTATTTATATTATTTATAATTTGTATGCATTAGTGACAGTTGCATATTAAGCATTGTCCCAGCTTTGAAAGACAGATGCTCTGAGGAGTATGTTTGGACTCTGTAGAGCTCAGAGTCCAAGATGAGACAACTTGCTAGAGCAAAATGAGTAACCAGTGGGAATTTAAAACATGCATATGTACATGTGTGTGTGTATAAGAGTCAGCCAGTTCAGTGAAGACTGCAAGACAACGTTACAAATTTTGTTTAAATAAGTGAAAAATGGTTTAGAAATATAAGTATTCTACTCCTGAGTAAAGCTGCTTTTCGTCTTTGGTGTTCTTGCATTAGTATGCATTCAGTCCTTTAGGAAAATTGTATTTGAGCTGCTGCATTTTTGTGTATGCAAGTAATGAACTAGCTTGACTTTGCTGCTGGAATAAGTTCAGTCCAGGTCCACCCAAGAATATCAGTCATCTGGTTAAATAAGAATCACCCAAGCCAACAGCCAGGCAGATGCTGAAAGCTAGCTGTTCAGAAATGCCACGGAGATGATAGTATTTGACACCTCAACTGAGTGCAGCTCTAGGTTGTCTACATATATGAGATAGAGACTCACAGCCTGAAAGCCTCTCACAGGCTTGGATTCCTAATGAAACTCTTTGTAACAACAATCTCAGAACTGAGAATTAGAAGTTTAATAATTTTTTTTTTTGAAAGAAGAGAAGGATTGACTGTATGGTTTTATGGTTTCAAGCAAGATTAACTGATGCATAAAACTGTTAGCTTTTGACAATTGGTCATACTTTCAAGAAATGACCCAGTCTGAAACTCAAAGATGTCCGTTAGATCATGGACAGTAAATGATGTAAGGATCATTTTTTCTTCTCCCGCCTACACTCTTCTTTTAGGCTTACTACTTTCATAACTACTTTGGTATCCTAATTTTCCTTTTTCTCTGCATATGTTAAATAGTTTATGATTTCTATTTTTTTTCCTTTACGAAAGCACTTTCTTTCTGGAAAGTTCAATATATAGTTGATTCTGGATGCAGTGATGCTAAGACAGGTGTGGATGTGCAGCCATACAATATTTGAATTAAGCCTTTTTTTTTAATTTTGTCAGTGAGCCTCAGCTTGTATTCATCTCTGTAGGGGACTGAGACAACAGACAAATCATGAAATGCCTCCATTCTGCCCAGTTCTTAAGGCTGACAAAATTACAGAATCACGGAATCATCTGATTGGAAGAGACTGAGACCATCAAGTCCAACTGTTCACCCTGCACTGCCAGAGTCCCTAAACCATGTCCCTCAGAGCCACATCTATATATCTTTTAAACACTTCTGGGGTGGGGACTCCACCACCTCCCTGGGTAATCTGTTACATAGATCCTCTTAATTGCTTAGTGATTGATCTAATTTGAAACGACAAATGGTCCTGTAACCAGTTACTAGTATGTAGGCTGAGTCAAAATAACATGAAATTTGTGTAGAAAATAGTAAAATGCTGTAAAATTTAAATACTGATAGAAATATGATGAGGCATATAATGGCAAATAAAACTTTATGCTTTAAAATCAAACCTAGAATGATTCTGTGCCTGCCCTGGATGAGCCAGGAACAAAATGGAATCTGGGCAGCAGGAGTAACTGCAGCTCACAGTGGTTTGCCACTTCCTCCAGCAGGAACCAGCTGTTTGGTACTAACTTCCTCCCAAAAGTGGAGTGACTTTTCAGCCAGCCTTATTTTATAGGACTGATGGAATACAGCTGCCTACAAATACAAACGCTTCTGACTCCACGTGAGAAATTCTGTCTTTGAATGGAGATTTCTTAACTGGCAGACAAACCGCATCAACCACTGCACATTTTGTGGTTCGAGCCTTTTAACCTTTCATAGAGTCACAGAACCATTTAAGTTGGAAAAGACCTTTAAGATCATCAAGCACAACTGTAAAACTAACTCTGCCAAGTCCACCACTAAGCCATGTCCCTCAGCACCACATCTATATGCCTTTTAAATAACTCCAGGGATAGTGGCTCAACACGTCCCTGGGCGGCCTGTTCCACTGATTGACAACCCATTCTGCAAAGAAAATATCCTAATGTCCAAACTAAATCTCCCCTGGCACAACTTGAGACTATTTCCTCTCATCCTATCACTTGCTACTTAGGAGAAAACACTGACACCCACCTCGCTGCAACTTTTGCTGCTTTCAGGTAGTTGTAGAGAGCAATATGGTGTCCCCTCAGCCTCCTTTTCTCGAGGCTAAACAACCCCAGTTCCCCAACTGGTCCTCACAGGACTTGTGCTCTAGACCCTTCACCAGCCTCATTGCCCTCCTCTGGACGTGCTCCAGCACCTCAATGTCCTTTCTGTAGTGAGGAGTCCAAAACTGGACACAGTATTCGAGGTGTAGCCTTATCAGTACAGGGGTATGACCTCTTCCCTAGTCTTTTTTCCTATCTGAAAACCAAGTCAGAAACATCACATTCCCAAACATTCAGACACTGTTGTTTCTCATTAGTGAATTTTGTTTGGTTTGTTGATTAGTGTCTATTGACAGTATTTTCCACAACTGAATATAATATTCCTCATGAAACTATAATAGGAAAATCGGCATTTTGCATTACCCTTCCCGTCCGAAAGAGATGTAAGCTCCCTTTCAACTGAAGCAGGTTCTGTTCTGCCACTTGAAACCTGTGTCCTATTAACTGTACATTGATACTTTTGGGTAATTTCAACATTATTCCTTCCCAGGTTCCTGGTCAAATTTATTTTATTTCATGTTACAGTCTCTTCAGTATTGCAGCCTGCATCTCATAGGGTGAGTCATTTTGCTGTTCTTCCAGCCATTGTGCTAACTTTCCAATGCCTCTGTTTTATATGTCAGTCTTCGTTGATGCTTGTTACATTTCGGGCTCATTAATGAAGATGTAGGCTAAAATTTGGCATAATATTGATTCTCTCGGTGTTTTGCTTGAAATGTGTCCAACCTGATTCATTGACCTGATTCATGTTTCTCTTGTTTACTTGTCAATAAATGATGAAAATTTTTCTTCCTTTCTAGGTAGATAAATGACTTGTATGTTACAGTAAGGCTGGTACGCTGGTGCCAAGGATGTCTAATTCATTTTTACCAGCAGATGGTTATATTTAGTAGCCATAAAAACAGATTTCCTCCATTAGAATAAAGTGGCATAAACTGTAATTTGGTCTGTCTGCATGGTGCATAAACTACTTCAAAATGGGATGCAAACACCGCCAGAATACTTGAACATTCTCTGCCTGCCTGCAGGTACAAAGATATCTCCAGTCCTACCAACAATCATGGACCCCAAGTAAGTTGGTTTTGGAGGCTTTTGTTGTAATGGCTCAATCCCCACCAACAAAAGTGTCTGAATAACCTATGGTAGTATTCCTGAGCTCTAACAGAGAATTCTTTATTATTGAAACAAAACACAGCAACTAGGGTAAGTAACATATAGCTTAACAGGCACTCTCTTTTTAGCACCCTGTGATATGTTGTCTATTCCAGTAACATGTCTTTAAAAGAACTTTGATAAATTAGGACTTTTCGAGGGCACAGATTTTGTCAGACCTTCACACTGAACCCAATAAATCTCCATAAAAACAGCACACTTTCACTTGCTCCGTAGACTTCGGTATTAACTGACTCCAACAAATGTCAGCATTTCCTGAATTTAATTGTTTTTTGCAAACTATGATACTAATTACCTCTTTATCACCAGTAGGTTTTATATTTTAAAAATCAGTTATTTTCTTACCTAGCATTAAAGTTTGGGGTTTTTTTCTTCTGTTCTGAAATATCTAGATTGGACTCAGCACTAGGTTTGTTGATCCTTGGGGAGGTGGCCAAAATAAACTTGTACTGCTTGAAGATTTTAATGGACCTAGCGAGAGATTTTATTTCCACCTGAGTGTGTCTTTAGAAGCAGGTGAAAGCAGCACTAAATTCAGATGTAGGAGGAGATGTGTTTGTTAGAAATTCTAAGTTGAACAGAAGCAGAACATTTATTTTCTTTGCTGTGTAAAATCAAAGGTCATGATGACTTTAGTACTTTCAGATAGAGGGTAGAAAAAAACAGGCTAGTTATTAAAACAGATTAAACATCTGGGAAATAATTCTGTATTATGACAAAAAGTAATGACAAAAAGGTTATTTCCTCTACGCTGTTGCTTGCTGCTGTTACTGTAGAGAGTTAACATGAATAAAATTGAGATTAGATTTTCATACAGTATTCAGATCCCAGTATATAATAGAAGAGAAGGGCAATTGTATCCTGGAGTGCATTAGGAGAAGGCTGCATTGTTAACAGGTTGAAGGAGGCACAGCACAGGTAAGGTCACACCTGGAGTATTGTGCCTAGTGCTGTGCTCTCCAGTTCAAGACATACACGCAGAAACATACTGCAGAGTCCAACAAAGGGCACAAAGATGTTAAGGGGTTGGATCATCTCTCCCATGATCAAAGACTGAGAGGGCTGGGACTGTTCAGCCTGGAGACAAGAAGGCTCAGGGGTGACCTTGTCAATGTGAGTAAATACCTGAAGGGAGGGTGCCAAGAGGACAGAGCCAGGCTGTTTTCAGCAGTGACAGGACCAGTGTCAATGAGCACACACTAAAAGACAGCAGGGTCCTCCCGAATGTCAGGAAACGCTTCTTCACTGTGAGAGTGTCGGAACACCGGCACAGGTTGCTCAGAGAGATGGTGGAGTCTCCCTCCTTGGAGATTTTTTAAAAAAGTCTGGACATTGTCCTGGGCACCTGGCTTTATATGGTCGTGCTGGAAAAGGGGGATTGGACCAGATGACCTCCGGTGCTGTCTTCCAAACTCAACTCTTTGGTGATTGCTTGCTTCTGTCAACAATATAATTAGTATTTTAAGTAGCTGAGACAAAAAATTCTTCTGCAGGAGCCTTAATAATGGAATAGATGTTGGATCAAATCTTCATATTCTGTCTAACAGGAAGAGAAGTCCACGAAAATCTGCCATCCTGACTCTGGGAAATAGGCTGTGTGTACAAATCTGTACTCCAAGCTATTTGTTTGAGTGTTATTAACTTAGAGTTACAAAAAATGGCTTTCTTTAGATTCTGTGATTGTACAAAGCCATGTGAGCGTCCTGGAGAACTAAGAGGAGCAAGGGCTTTTTTAGCTTTTTCAATACGATCATCCAACTGACTGTAAGTATCTAGTAAGTCAAAACTCCATTTCTGCCACTTCTACACATATGTTATAAAGCAGAGTGAGAAGAAATAGAGCAACAGGAAGCAGACTTTGGTGTTTAGCTTTCATTTCCTAGAGCATTTGGAGAGATTTTTGTACAAAACTGCAAAAGTACTGGAGCTTCTATTTAGTTTATTCCTACTAAAACTTCTGAATAAAATAGTTCACTTTTTAATGGCTATTTTATAGCCCAGTTTGTATTTTCAGGTTTAATTCTGGATAAGAATACTTTCCACGCCACAGGTTGAATGATTTTTTTTTTCTACCTTGTAATACAAAGAACCGTTTGACACACAGAGAAATGATGGAAATAATGCACTCAATTACTGTTTTAACATGGGAGAATAATTCTGATCATTTGAAGTTAGTCATTTTTCTTATTGCCAAGAGTGCCATTTGCCAGCAATAACAGTTTTTCAAGTAGCTAAGAAAAACAGTTAAGCAATATACTGAATATTTTTTTAATTAACCGTTTGAAGATTGAAATTGTCTGACTGTTCTTTTAAGCTATAATTTCAGCATGGCAGTCAGAGAAAGTGAAGCGTACTAGCAACAAGCATAAAGTCAGTTACATGCAGACTGATTTTCCATTTTCAAAAAAACAATCACCTTGTTCCAAAAACAATGGCTTGCAAGGACAGGTTGAATTACGTGAGAAGAAAGTTCTTACTACTTGTGTTACTCGCTGCTCTTAGTTCAGTTAATGAAGGAAATTCAGAAGCACTCATGGACACATAAGGGCCTTCTCCAACAACTAGTGAAGCTGGCTTCATTAGTCTTCATCAATTCAATGGATTATAGAACCACATGCAAATGGTTCCCAGATACTTAGTACCACTTCAGCATGCATCCAATTTGCAATGTGTGCTTTGTCTCAGTAAATGCAGAAACTTTCAAATGATTCAAAAACTAGGAAGAATAAGGGAGCAGAATGTAGAGAGAACAATGTCTAGTAATTATACTGCAGTTACTCATTACTAAACCCAAAGATCGGCAGCCTAATTACTACAACCTATTGCCTTGCTTCTTTCCTTTAATTTTAGTTGTCACATTTTGATTCTAAGTTTTGTTAACTCTGCAATCATTCTCATTCATATGGTGTACAATCTACTCGTATGAATAATGGCAATTTACAGGAGTCACAAGAAAAGTGAACTGTAACTCTCCTGTAATGATAAATTAAGGATACTTTAATTGCAGTAAGCTCATACATTGCAGGCCAGAATTTAGTGAATAATTCTGAAAACTTAGTGTTGTTAAGTACAACAATTGACCATTAGTGAGTACTAGTTATTTTCTGCAGAACTCATTATTATGAACTGGTTATTTCTACC
Organism: Buceros rhinoceros silvestris; assembly: GCF_000710305.1. Classification (NCBI taxonomy): domain Eukaryota; kingdom Metazoa; phylum Chordata; class Aves; order Bucerotiformes; family Bucerotidae; genus Buceros; species Buceros rhinoceros. The sequence continues at coordinate 2,126 of NW_010418224.1, read as the reverse complement.
TGCTTCACACAAGCTGCTTCCTATTTCTTTACCTGTCAAGGTCATTCTGTATTCTTGTCTTGTAAAAGACAAAATTATCCGGATAACTTCAGCTAGCATAGGTTAATCCAAAAGTTAAGGACACCTTATTTATTTCATCTAAAACTCTTTCTTTGAGGGCTTTCAAGAGTCCTTCTCTCTTTTGTCTATCGGATATTCTTCAGGGATAAAATTCAAAAGCTATTATTAACCTTACTATTTTTCTAATGGTTCTATGTCTTCTAAATTGCTTCCCACACAGCAATGTCAGTGGTATCTGTCATAAAGGAACGTGTGTGTTGTTCCTTTTGGAACCTTATTTCTAAAAAGATGAGCTAACTTTGCTTGTCAAGCTTAAGAAAACATTATAAAAATCAACTTCATAACAGCACACTTGACTTGGATGTGTATTTATTTATTTTTAAGAAAGAAAAATGTAATTAAAATTTGAGGCTGCCAAGAGGGGAAAGTAGAGAAAGACTTACTAAAATTTCTTTTCCTCCAGTGCCTTAATATTATTTTGTGGTCTGTTTGTCACAAGACTTTCATTCTACTTTCTTGTGTGTTTTTATTTTTGAAACCACATTGGCTAAGATTGAGGACATCGTCCAACTGAATGAGATTTGGAGTTGCAAACAACCACAGTAAAGGCACTGGAGATCACCTGGACTGGTAAACAATTCACCAAAAATGAAAGGGAAGGTGGAGAGGTCCAAGGGTGATTACGAATTCCAGGCTGAAGCATGACTGGAACAGGTAGCTTAAACACAATTTTAACCCATTATATCATTAAAGTGCTCCAGGCTTCACATGTATATTTTTGCTATAGCAATTCATTAAGTTGCTTCTCACCAGCTGAGCTGTAGAAAATGAGTGTGTGCATGCTCTTAGACTGCCCATTTGTGAGAAAATGCAATGGAGTTCAAATGTGAATGAAAAATGCATACAGTCAGTTTAATTGTCTACCAAAACAAGGAAACATGCCTGCAATAGAGATTTCAGGATTTTGAAAACAGAAATCTGTCCCCTTCCCACCATTCAAGTGGAAAATGTTACCCTTTGACACTAATAAAGAGTGATGGGGGACAAATAAACTGACCCAGGCCACCTACCCAGAAACAGGTGCATGGCCTTATTCAGAAAGGAACTTGATCAAATGCAGAAAAAGGTGTTTTTGTCATAGACCTGTAGAAACTTTTATAAGGATAAAGATAGCAAGGTTAGAAAATGACATCATTAGAGATTTTGTTCACATACAAGATTGTAATGAGTTTGTAGAGAATCTAGCACACCATTGGTGTTACTACACATTAAGAAATACTTCAGCATCATCTGTGAGGTTTTTCTATAGCTGGCAAACAATGAAGCAAGACGACTGGAACAGCCATACTCCATGCTCCATCAAGCCTTGGCCCTGGTAACCCGTGATTCTGAGGACTCTGAAGGCACCCTTCCACACGAGGCCTCATGGAAAAACCTTAGTTTCACAACAAAGTTGCACAACTTTCCACACAGGGAATGTGTGCAGCCCGGGTGTGCCTGTCAGGACCAGATGAAAACATGCTGCGTGTGTGAGTCAGTGGCCCTATGAGAAGGACCCTAGTGACACTGCAGAAGGGAAAGATCGGTGGGAAGGCATGGCCTGTTGAAAGCATGAGTACTGAGCAGAGGTTAACATCCTGATTTTAGAGAAAGAGTTTTCTCAGCCTGCTTTGGTCAAGGTGCTTCAAGAAAAATACAAAGTTATAAAAAGTTACGTTCATAAGGGCACCCTAGTGAAGCATTTTTGAAGTATTGAGTCAGGGAATAGTGTCACAGGATGAATCCCAATTACTTCTGTGTTTTTCGGTTTTTTTCAAACTAAAAATAACTACTTTTAGACTTCCCCGTAGCTAGTTGTGTTGGATAGGAACAATCAGAAATTTTACACTTACTATACAATCCTTATATACCAATCTGTATGCATATCTATACTGCACTGTCCCGGGTTAAAACTATGTGGCTGTTAAAACCAAAAGGATTTCGTGACAGGGTTTTGGATGGAATGTAAATCCACCAAAACCTACACAGAATGGACCTTAGCAGCTCGTTATGGCTTGAATTCAAGG
>NW_010418223.1:0-495 GCF_000710305.1 Buceros rhinoceros silvestris | reverse complement strand
ATTCCTGAAGGAAGGGAGAATAATTATGAACTGATAATTTATAGTGAACTCAGAATGAGGATTTCCTGCAGGAAATAGGATGAAGGGGAACAGACACACGAAAGTAGTGGGCAGGAAAGAAAGGAAAGGAGAATGCATGATACAAAACTCACCCTTGATATGAGATGCTGAAGGAATACAGAATTATAGGAGGGTACTCCAATAATCAGTGTTCACCCTTGTGTAGAAAGTAGAAGATGGCTCTTCTCAGGCTTAACTGTCCTCCTTCCTTGGCAGCAGTGTTGGCAGTGAAGAAAGAAGAGGCGCATTGTGAAACGGCGAGTCAAGAGTGAGGGAGGAGAGGAACGGCGTCAGGCTGGACAAGGGGGCCCGAGAAGGGCGCTCTGGGCAAAGCAAGGGAGCTCCCTGTGTTCAGCAGAGCGTGGTCACGTAAGAACATGGTGGGCACCTTGGTTGGCTTTGCACTGGGCAACCTCCCTGTAAGCAGGGCTCGGG
>NW_010418222.1:15800-35361 GCF_000710305.1 Buceros rhinoceros silvestris | reverse complement strand
TAAATATTAAATTTAATTAACTTATTAAAGCCTTGATTCAGGAATATAATTATATGCTTAATTTTAAACATCTAAAAGTGGCTACACTGGTTTCAGTGGGGTTACTTCTGCATTTATATTAAAGATAATTCCAAAATGCTTGTCACAGCAGCATAGAAGTGGGGACTCCTATAGTCAAAACCAGCAAAAGAGGGTACTAAAATCAGGTCAGGTGGAGCTGTTCTCACTAAGCCGTTGCCCTCTCTTGCTCTGTGCCATCCTCAAGGCGGCTGCTCCGAGCCTGGATTACTCTGCCCCTGTTCCCACTCTGAGCAGCATGGCTTTGTTACTACAGAGCTGCTACTCTGTTCTCTCCACTGCAGTACCTCTGGGGTTCACCCGGTGGGCTCTAGGAGCCAGATCCATCTGCTCTCAAGCACCATTTAATCTTGCTTATACACTTTACATTAGTCAGTCCCTGCATACAGGGAGATAATACAGGCAGCCGCTGTCTTTCTCTCCCTCCTGGGTGTGCTCCTACATGCTGGGTTACAGGATTAGGCTCCTCTTCCACCTCCTTTGGGCTTTTTGGCTGCAGGTCCCAAGGGATGGTGGCGGTGGTTTTCTCCACCCAACACAGCCAAGTGCTGGAGGAACAGGGCACATCCCCAGGTATTGCAAATGTGGGTTTGAAACCCCTCCAGCTGAGGAAGGATGTGAACTGAGCTCTCCTGCTTTCTGGATGAGTGCTCTGAGGACTTGGCTGCACTGAAAAGAGAAAAAAAGCAACACCTCTGCAATGCTTTATTGGACTCCCACCCCCAAACAGGCCTTGGCGCTACGGATCTTTATTCAGTGAAGAAGGTTCAAACGTGCACCCAGCTCAGGTGCCTGATCACCATTTCAGATTCATTCTGGACCTCAATGTCTTAACAGGAGAATAAGGTTTTGGTAGTACAGAGTGAAAACCCCATGCTCAGTAGCCTGCTCTCAAGTGACAGCACAAACCTGCCAAAGTCATCACGTGGAAGCTGCTCAGCCAACCTCCCTTCCAAAACCACATCAACATTGCTCTGTGCCCTGAGAGAGCAGACGACAACAGCCATACGTGAGCAAGGCGCGCAGCCATTGAGAAGCTGTCACCTCTTTTAATGACACCCAACAGCTGGTCAAGACCTTGCAACCACACAACATGTTAAGAACATGTAGGTGAGATTTAAAACAGATACACTGTCAACAATGACAGTAAAAAAGTAAATAATTTTAAAAAGGTGAGCAGGCTGCTGGGTGCTGTTGTGAAGATTAAACTAAATATAAGTGTGTATTTGGAGCTTGCACCAGTTCTGTGCTCCAGTAACCTGGAGCAATAGAAGAGACTGGAAGGGGCAGAGCTTGTTCTGTTGTTAGGCAGTTTTTCTATGAAAAAAAGAAGAGAGTCAAGTTTTCTGACCTGAGATAACTAGGTATCATCCACTAGAAATAAGTTTAGCATATATTTGACAAATCAATTACAAATTGCATGAAAATATCAATGTAAGGAACAAAAGTCCTGATTTAATTAGGTGAAACAGAAATCAGGCTCCTGTTGATGAGAATTGCACTGATACACAATGCTGATGAGCCCAGTGACAGCAACCGTGTGAACAACAGACAAGCTAGCAGGTGTTGAACAAAGGCTCTGACTGTCCCATGGACCTTCTCTGTGCTGCTAAGAATGCTGTTACTAGCTTAGAAATAACTGTATTATTATTCACTTAAAATAAAACTTCAACAGTGGTGAGATCACAGCCGAAATCAGGGCTTGCAGATGTCTCAGCAGAGGTACTTTGTGGGCTGCCTCATCAAAACTGCTATGAGTGGAATTTTTCTTCTGTCTCTGGGACCTCTTGCAATATTCAGTCTTTGTTAGTATTTTGCAACACTAACTTCCATCAGGGAGGAGAGTTCACTGCTGCGAGAGGAGATATATTAACAGTAGGCAGCAACTGGTTATAGGAGGGTCAATGGATTTTTCTCAAAAAGGCCAGGTGGCCTTTACATTAAAATAGAAGCAGAAAAATAGAGGTCATTCATTTTCCCACTCTAAGGCAGAATTAAACACTTGGCCCAAATGTGACCCAAATTGCTCTAACCTGCTCTTAAAAGCCGTTTAATATCTGAGGTGAATAACCTTGCTGCAGGGTAAGATGATTATTTTTTTCTTCCCACATCAAATAAAGAACAGTCTTCTGTAAAAATCACTAATGTGTTTGAAGACTATTATGTTTCCTTCAGTTTTTTTTTTTCCTTTTTTGACTAACCAAACCAAATTCCTTTGGCTTCCTCTAATAATTCAGATTTTCTAAACATCGGTTATTTAAAATGTCTCCATATTGTTTGCAAACTTTGCAAGGCATGGTCCCCAAAAGCAGATAGGATATTTCACCTAGGATCTCTAAAGTACTAAGCGCAGAAGGGCAACTCATTTTTCTGCCTTCCATGAAACTGCTTGGTCACCATACCCCAGACAGGTGTTTGCATGGTTTTGTAACAGCCCAACACTACTCCCACGAATTTGGCCTGTGGTCCACCTTACCCGTCCATTATTTCTCCCTTTGTTCATTGAATGTTTCCTTCCTCCCGAGCATGGTACGTCCCTCTTGATGGTTTCTCTATCTATTCTCATTGATTTTAGACACCTCTCCATCATTTGGATGTCAAATCCCATCTTCCAAAATAATTCCAACTCTTCCTACACACGAACCATTCACAAATGGTTCTGTATGCTCTCTAGCCTGTCATCAAAGTTATTAATTAAAATTTTGCATAGAAACAGATGTGGGGAGGGTCCCAAGAGCATCCCCTTTGACATGTGTCCTGATTGGACAGTGAACCATTGATCCATTTTGAGAATGATTTTTTTCCATATAATTGACTCTATTTACTTATTTTACTTGCAACAATGACACGAGTCAAGATATATCATGTCTTCTCCTGCTACCCTGTCTATTGGGATGATTACTCTGTCAAAGACAGTAAGCGGATTGACTTGCTCCTGACAGATACATGTTGGCTGTTTCCCATTGCATTAATATTCTTTGGATTAAATAATTTATTCTATTTAAATTATATTATATAAATTATTTATTCTAGTATCCTTGCAAAAATCTAAGTTAGACTGGCTTCCTTATGATGTCCTTTCTCCCTTTTGGAAACAATAATTGTGTTTGCTTTTCTTCACTTGCTGGAGATCTTAAAGATAATCTGCTAGTTCACAGAAGTTTAAGATTAATTTCACAATTTCCTAACAATTTGTGTAAGCTAATTTATCTAAATATTCTTTAAGACATTACTTCCTTTCAGTCTAAGCACCTGTCCTCTGGTTAAAACTTTATTAAGTTCTTGCTCTCTACTTTTTGTAGAGAAAAATGCAACTTCCCCTCTTATCTGTGATCTCCTCTTCTTTCCTTGTTTTTCTCTTGCTTTATATGCTTTTATAAAACCTTATCCTGGTTCTAATTCATGTTATGCTGTAGTCATCCTGACTTTGGTTCTTCACACCCTCTCTTGTAATTATTGACAGTCATGTTTTCTGATAATTTCTTTCCAACTTCGATGGCATTAAAGAGGTCCTGATGCTGTCATACCAGTTCTCATTATACTGTGTTTTCCACTGCGACTGATTCCTTGTTAGGTCTTTAACACTGCTTCTTTTAGGGAACCTAACTGTCTGACTGCAGTGCCTTTTTGTTCAAAGCAGTTAAAAAACTGTTAGAATGTAATCCCAATGGATCCTTAGGAAACACAGCTTAGGAGAACTGGCAGGTAGCGATGATACACCTATCACAGAATCATAGAATGGTTTGGGTTGGAAGGGAGTTTAAAGGTCATCTAGTTCCAACACACTTTTCATGAGACTGGGTTGCTCAAAGCCCCATGCAACCTGGCCTTGAACACTTCCAGGAATGGGGCATCCACAACCTCTCTGAGTAACCTGTTCTAGTACCTCACCATCCTGGTTGTGAAGAACTTCTTCCTTACATCTAATCTAAACCTACCCTCTTCCAGTTTAAAGCCATATCCCTGTCTGATCACTACATGACCCTATAAAAAGTCCCTCTCCAACTTTTAGGTACTGGGAGGTTGCTATATGGTCTCCCTGGAGGCTCCTCTTATCCAGGCTGAACAAACCCAACTCTCAGCCTATCTTCATAGGAGAGGTGCTCCAGCCCTCTCATCATCTTCATGGCCCTCCTCTGGACTCGTTCCAACAGGTCCATAGCTTTCTTATGCTGGGGGCCACAGAGCTGAATGCAATACTTCAGGCAGGATCTCACGAGAGTGAAGTAGAGGGGGAGAATCACCTCCCCTGACCTTCTGGTCATGCTCCTTTTAATGCAGCTCAGGATGCGGTTGGCTTTCTGGGCTGCAAGCACACAGTGGTGGGTCATGTTGAGCTTCTCATCAACCAACATCCCCAACTCCTTCTCTGCAAGGCTGCTCTCAATTCATTGCCCAGCCTGTATTTGTGTTTGGGATTGCCCCAACCCATGTGCAGGACTTTGCACTTGGCTGGGTTGAACTTCATGAAGTTCATACGAGCCCGCCTCTCAACCCTGTCAAGATCCCTCTGGATGGCATCACTTCCCTCCAGCGTGTTGACCGCACCACGCAGCTTGGTGTCATCTGTAAACTTGCTGAGGTTGCAGTCAATCCCACTGCCATGTCACCAACAAAGATGTTAGACAGCACCAGTCCCAATACCGACGCCTGAGGAAAGCCACTCATCATAGGTTTCCACTTGAACATTAAGCTATTGATCACAAATCTTTGAGTGTGACCATACAGTCAATTCCTTATCCACTGAGTGGCCTGTCCTTCAAATCCACGTTTCTCCAAATTAAAGACAAGACTGTCAGGCAGACCAATGTAAAACACTTTGGACAATTCCAGCTAGACAACATAAATTGTTCTTGCCTCATGCACCAACGCTGTAATCCCAGACTACCAAATTTGTCAGGCATGATTTGCCCTTAGTGAAGCCACGTTGGCTGTCACCAATCATCTCCTTAATTTCCATGTGTCTCAGCATAGTTTCCAGAAGGATCTGCTCCATGGTCATTCTTCTTCAGAAGCACAAAAATTATTTATATTGTCTGAAAACCATGGAGCATGGGAGTAAAAAAACTGTTTGGAAAGGTGCAGAAGGAATTACTACAGAGCTTCGAATACGGTCAGCGTTCGTAAGAAAGTTTTGTTTTATCTTCTTGACAGAGCCATCATTCTAACTTCTGGCATGCAATTAAGGCACAAAGAAGGCTCACCTCTCCTGTTTTGCACCTTGTAGTTAAGTTGTGCTTGGACTAGAATAAAACTCAGCTCACATATGTGTGACTTACATATTTTCAGTTTTTCAGCAAGTTTGTAATAATATACATTTCTTGAGCTAACACAGATTTACCTGGTCTATGCAACCCAAAATATTCTGTTGGTCACTGAAGAAACCCAAACCTACAAGAGACTGTGATGCCAGACTAAGCGGTTTAGACTCTTTAAAAAAGTCTGGCCTATAGACACTGGCAGCAGGCAGAACTTACCAGCGATGGACAGAACAGCATTGAAGCACTCACTTCGATAAGGCAGACACAAGCTATGGCATACCATTACTTCATGGCCTTCACCTCGTGCTGATTCCACCAATGGGAAACAGTAGTCACAACCCAGTTTATAGACTTGAGAATTGATGTGAAGGTATTTGCCATTTCCGCAGCCTGAAGAAATAATGAGGAGGAGAAAGAGAGGTGGACATTTGGTGTCTGTACAAAAGAAGATGCATTTCTGACATAAGCCATGAATGTATGCCCTTGACTGTCCTAAGAGCTTGACATGCTACACCCATTCTAAAGGAGATACAATCGCAGTGGAATTCAGGTTATGTTTTACTATCGCAGTACAGTAAGCACAGACTGCTCCTTTCTGTCTAGCAGACTCTCTGCTTTGTGACAGGAGGTGTTCACTTGGGATTGCTAGAGAGCATTTACCGTGGCCTTCCCACCACATCAGGAATCACAAATATTTATGGTAATGATGCTACTGAATTCTGCTTGTAACAGACTCAAAATGCTAAGTGAATGCATCGTGTAGTGGAAGCACAGCACTGAATTATTCCTGGGTATTGAAATGCTGATAGACAAACTAGACTGCTAAGTAATTAAGTCACTATTAGAGCAAATGATTAAATCCATTGTTTGTTGTTTCAACTGCTGTTAATTGCTGCCACCATGGCAACAGTGGAGTTACTTTTTTTGGTATCTCCACGCAATTTCCTTTTCATAACGGAGCCTGCTACACAGAAATTTACATCTTCCCAAATGGAAATGCATTGAAATAAAGGTCTTTAGGTAAGAACAATTTTAACGTCAGCAGTAAAATGGATCTTATCTAAATTTTTGATAATTTGTTTGCAGAATTATCTAGATCTTAACACAATGCACGTTTTAGAGTACATTATTAATTTTAAAAACTTGCCTTCTCACTTGCATCATAAAAATCATTGTCCAGATTAAGATCAGGGAGGTAAATGCATAGGACTAGTATAACACCGTGTACCTTGTGCAGACCTTAGTTCACGTGCTGTTTATGGCTATGCTTACATCAAACATTAAGCTTGGGTCAGAGCCCAGATTTTATCTCTAATTCATGTTTTAAAAAAAATATAGCTATTTTGGAGCCTTCCAAATATTTAAGCCCCTATATTTAGGTTACAGCCATCCCACAGCATCTATTCTGAAACCCTGTGTGGGTCTCCAGCCCCATCAACCTGTTAAGCCATTTGAATGGGAGATGAATCATTGCCAAGCTGCATTCAGAAGTCTGCTCCTAACTGCTTGCCGAATATTAACTGGTGATCCCATCTCCCAAGAATGAAGGAAATATACCCAGAGAAAAGCTGGAGAACTCTCTCAGTCCTTCCCATTTAGACTGTGATAAACTGGGAAAACAATACGGTATAGTTTGTATAACACCCCAAAAGTTAAGTGTGATTAGCCCAACCCTCAGTAATTTTTCTCTTTCACAAATGTTCCCATGTTATAGCAGGGAGACAACACATTGTTGGTAGAAAGGACTCTGGGTCCAAAAAGATATTTTAGAAGTCTAGCCTAAACACATAGAAATGATGAGTTAATGGCCAGATCTCATTTGGGCAACCAACACATACCCACTTCTGGTGCAGATGCTGAAGGATCTCCTCATGCTATTTAGACATTTTCAGATCTTAAGGGAATTAAAATCTGCCACACTTTGTTTCCCAACACACTCAGGACAATGTCATGATGCTTGTTTCAAAGTGGCCACACACAATACATCTTGTAAGAGCTAAACAAGATTTCAAATTCCAGAACTGTCACTCCAAGGCACAACTTTGGCACCTATTAATAACATCTGAAAAACATCTTAATAAATTCAGCTTTGGTTTAGTGCTTTGGGTTAGTTGACCTACTGGATATTGGGAAAAGTCGAATTGACTTCATGTACCTGCGAATGGTAGAGCAAAGTAGGAGGCAAATTTGATAGTGTGGCCATAGCTCCAAACTCTTCTGCCACAAATATTGGTTGATAGAAAGAGAGGACATACATAGACCCTCACTAGCAATGTGATAACTCCACTCACCAATATCAGCAATCAGGCTGCCTGGTTCCTGTTCTGAAATGAACTGCTGCACCCTTGGCCATGCCTTGTAGCGTGTGTCGTTGAAATAAGGAGCAATTTTCTCATATACACTATGAACGTGGTCTCTCTCAAGTTGGCTTGCCTCCTTCTCCATCACTACCAAGACTAGGCTGACTCATTGAAGGCTCTGCAACTGTCCTAGAGAAAAGCAAGGGAAGAAAAACAAATGCTGAAACTCTTGTTACCAAAGTACATTTTCTTAAGTTAAGCAGTATGACATTTTTTATGTAGGATATGGTATATCCAAATACTCTGTTGCCATTAAAGAGAAATTGCTGAGGCTTTTAAAGGAAGAAAGGTCATCTATTCTATGACTTTATACAATGTATTGTTTTCTTATATAGATCTGAGAGGAATTTTTACGACCTAGCACTCAATATTTATAAACTTGCTTATATTGTTATTCTTTGGAAGCTGTTAACTTTTGCTTCAGAAAGTCTTCCATCCTTTTTCAGCCTACTATTAAAAAAGATATTTTCTAAGAAGTACTTTGTTTACAGACACATCTTTAAAAACAGTAACTGAAAATGACTATGAATACCAAAAGATGCTCAGTCTGCAACAAAAGTTCCGAGAGGAGTTATTTCTCCTCCACTTCATTCAGCACCCAGGAAGATCCAGGCTTACAGACTTCTTGCATAAATCGTTGACACTCTGTGTCACTGTGAACAAAAATCTTTACAGCTTTCCAACCATCCCCCCCCCCTTTTTTCCCCCCAGCTGTTCTGGACTGGCGTGGTGCACTGGGAATAGCGATGCACCCAGGAAAACCCTGTGATATTGTGAACAGCCTATTGCATCCTAAGTCACTGTTCAGTTCCCCATGAAGCTTTGTACAGAAAGGTTGTGAAGATTGTGAACTTGGTCATATGCTGGAACATATGCTGGCTATGCCAGGATTTCCCTTGTTTATTGAAGATGTGGGCCACCAAGACAGGCTGCTCTGGCTCCACTTGCATGCTGCAAACAACTTCATACAGAAAAACTTCTCCTCTCAGGCAAAGATATCAATGACAGCACCTCATCCAAGATCTCTGCACTGCAGGCTGGCCATTAATCTGGTCCTTACCTGGTCCTCATTTTCATTTGCATTTAAAATCCTATCATCAACTCAAAAGACTGTGATTTCCTAGGCAATTACATGAAGAGAAACACTGGAGCAGACTAAGACTGAATTCGATCCTGCAGTAACAGCAAGACACTAACTCCAGAGAGGTTTTGGTTATGTCATTTATTAACCTAAAAAAGCCGTGCTAGGATTAAATCCTGTAGCCTTTGGTGTCTTCTGCCGTATCAGGTATTCATTCAGCATCACTGGGAAATTGCCCAGACTGCAAGTTTCCTGAATATCCCGCCTAGATCAAAGTGTTGACAAGTATTGGAGTGGGGTGAAGGAATTCTTTGGAAGATCATCACAGCTCTCTTCATTACATGTGTTGCTGAACAACAGCCACTTTAGAAACACAGATAATAATAATAAAAAGACAACAAATGTGAGTTCTCTTGGCTTAGTCTCTCCTGCACTGTAATGCCTTACCTTTTTAGCTCCTAGTGACATTTAAAGCCATCACCTTGCGAGCACTTACATGGGTGCGTAAATCTGTGTGTGCAAACAATACCGCTGACTGAACTCAGCGGGGATATTCCAGGTACAGAGTTCACCACATACATTAGTGCCTACAAGACCAGCTCTCCAAGGCAGAGGGATTTTTTTTATATTGTTCTTCCTTATAACCAAATACTGCTGTAGAAGCTGGTTTTTAAACAATACCTTCAGAAAAACCCTGTTTGAAATATCTGAAGTGCTCTACTGGGGATCGTTTCAAGAGGAAGCTGATGTACTATCAAATATACACGGAAAGGCAGAAGGAGGCAGGAGAAGGAGAGGGAAATTGTTCTTTGGAAAAGCTGCAATATGATTTCAAAGCTTTGTTATTGCTTCATTTGACAAGAGGAAATAATAACTAGTGAACTGATGTGAGATCACAGGAGGGAAGAGAACAGAGCGGTTTCTGTTTAACTCTAGGCTTACACTCAGGATAGCTCACTTAGACAGAGGGACAGCCTGGAAGTTGCTGCCACCCTGAGACACTTAATTATCAGGAAAAGAAAGAAGGTGCATATGAAAGCACCTAGCAAGAGAAACCACCTAGCAAGATATTCTGTCAAAATAAGGCAAAAAAATGTTTAAATGTACAAACCCCATCATGAGTCACGTGTAAAATGGTCTCTCCCCTGGACAGGAGCAAAAAATATTTAACAGGGACTATGATTAAGTCCTACCTAGAATTAAGGAAGATAGAGCATATTTTGTTTTAAAATGGTAGCTCCAAGAGTGGGGCAATGGTCTGGAGTCTCTGAAATTTAAAAATCCAACTTTGCAAGGCACTACTAAAATAAATCTTCTATGAGGTTCTTATAAGAAAGGAGCCCTTTGTGGGGGAGGCTGGAGGAAGAGACCAGATTGCTGGTCCCCAGCAATCACCATCAGGCATTTCTGCCTAGAGGAGTCCAATGAACACCCATCTTCTATGCTTACCAAGCCATAAACCACAAAATGCTTATCAACACTCCACTTAATGGACTTTTCAGTCTTTCAGTACAACAGACTGAAAACCATGTAAAATACAGTGCACCACAGGAAGAGAGTGGAGAGATGTCTGAGGGCACAGTCACTAAATTTAGTAAGTAAAAATGTTCAGACAATCCTAGCAAGCTAGTTATGAACCACACTGTAGAAGTAAGGAAAAAAAATAAAAAAAGCAAACACAGATGCCCACAATCTAGCCTGGGGGAAAATAATTTCTGGAGGATTGACTCATGTTCAAACATATGATTTATACATGCCAATCTGAACCTGAAAGACTTTCCAGTTTCTCTATCATCCCTGACATCCTTTCTTTAGTCACAGGGAAAACCAGAAAATAACTTAGAATTCAAGTTATGCATCAGGAAAAAAACCCACATTTTATGCCCAACAAAAAATCAGACCTCTAGTGTTCCAAATGTCACACAATAGCATTTTACATAGGTGTTTTTTGTTTACTTGCATAACAAAGGCTTTGGGGAACGCAGATATTTTCTTTTGTGCACACTCACCGCTATCCTTATGCAAATTTAAAAACAAAGAGTAAATCTATTCATCCTGATCTGGCAGGAAAGCAAAAAGAAGAAGTATAGAGCAGCAGTTCAGCCTGCCTGCCTGTCACCTAATCTCAAGCTAAATTTGACACAACTTGATTGAAAATGAAATTAAATTTGAGTTTAAAAACCATTAAAAACTTCTGACTTCACAAGTGATTATCGACTTCCTGAACACTGTGAAGCCTCTGAGTGTTCATGTGGGACACGAGCCTTGTGCAGGCTGTGCCCCACGCTTTGGGGAGACCTGACACCCCATGGCATCACTCCCCAGGAAGTACCACAGGCAGCTGGTTGAGGGGGCTCTGGCTCCCACATCAGAGCAGGAGCTTATCCTCTGGCTGCGGCGTAGCAGTTTCTGCTGTGTTAAGAGTGCCTTAAGTTTATATTTGAATTTTTAAAAGAAACTGTTTTGGGGGAGAATAGGCTTTCTAATTCTAAATAATTTAATTCTTTGGATAATACCCAATGATGTGAATTTAACTGAGCTGCTCTGTGGTTCAACCTAATAGCAGAGAACAAACTGAATTAGTAATAAACTTGCTTCTGACAAGGAGAGTCTTCTAGAATGATGCGTCACCAGTGAGGTCCCTGATGTAATGACTAATTCCTGATTTAAAAAAAGCCTAGTCTTTCCCTTGAGCACTTGCACCTGTGGAAGCAGCCGCAGGACTGGTCTGCCCAGTGCTGTGTGCTCTCACCAAGTTTGCGCTGGTCAGCTAAGAGCAGCTCTGGCCCCTCTGGAGCCTCATGCATGTGGGCCACACCATGGAAGAGCTGGTGTTAGCACAGAAGAAACAGGGCTGGCTCAAAGACACGTCCCAGTGCCACCAAGCCATCCCTGCTGCTGGCTGGAGAGACAAAATTGGAGCTGGGCTTCTTCAGAAACAAGATTGGCTAACGCCTTGCAGTAATTAGTGCCAGAAAATGACATATCAGCTGGCCTGTCATAGCTAAAAATCCAAACCAACAACTCCAGGAACACACTGTTTCTAATACCTGTGAAACGAACGGTGGTGCTTTCCTCCCCTTGTTTAAATGAGTGTTTTTGTGACGATCCATTTGGAAAGCCTACTTAATTCTTCTTCCTCTTTGCACCCCCTGCACCATCATCAGTCCCACCTTATAGACAAAACATTTCATTGTGACGGCACTGAAATAGTTTTTCTGTGAAGTGCCTATCTGTGTGTGAAACACTGCAAATATTCAGCTGGACCTTGGTAGGGTCCCTTCAGGGACCTTCAGCAAGTTCCCTCTTCCAGCAGCAGCAGCAGCCACAACCAGAGCACTCTGCCAGGAAGACTAACAGTCCCTGCCGCTGTGAAGCAGGTAAGAAAACAAGAAAAACTGTAAAATTGGCCCTAAAGCCCTTGAAAGAGGGTTCCCATGAGGTGACAGGATCTGGGGAAGGACTGATTGATTAACAGAAGGGGAAATGCAACATGGGGCACAGAGGGGCTAGGAGAAAAGGAGAAACGAAAGAAGTTAAATTGGAAAAAAATTGTAAAAGGGAATTTTATAAATAACAAAGAGGGAAAATGAAGGGCAAGAAAGGAAATGAAAAGGAGGAGAAAAAAAAACAGAAAAAGAAGAGGGGATGAAAAAGCAACTAACTTCAGGTTAGTATTTTTACTAGTTGGTCTCACTGCATTTTTCCCAGATACCACCACGCATGAGCACAGCATCACAGTTTGACAGTTAATCAGCCATTTGAGGATTCCTCATAATGCTGTACCAATATTACCACAGCGCAGTGAAACCTTCCCACAGCCTTTCAGTTCCTGCAGCACATCCTATTGGCCTTATCCTCACCCTTTTACAGGGCTGAGAGGCAGCAGAGCTGCATCTTTTTCACCTTCCTCAAGTCACCAGCAGCCACAGCATAAGGTCAATATGTGCCTTTCTGAATTGCCCCCTCTTTGCAGGTGCTGCTAGGCAGGTTGTTATGTGCAGAAGAGAGGCAGGAAGGAAAAACTAGAAGGGAAGGATGGGATTTGTGAGCTTCTGGAAAACCTGACAGGGGGAACATGTTCACCTAACCCAGGAAATTAACCCTGAAGGGCAGCCTCGCTAATTGCCAATAACCAGCACTGCGCCCAGCATTGCAGGAGTGGGCAGGGAGAGAAGCCCACCTGAAAAGACCCAGCATATTTTGAAGAGAAAATGAGGGTAAAGCTAACTCCAGAGAAGAGATGGTGGTGCCCTCTGGGTATTCTCACAAATCCTGATGTGCAGAGCCTGATCCATAGTCCTGCAGTGCGGAGTGCAACCCAGCAGCAGGGTTGGATGCAATGGGAGGACTCTGTGGCCCTTCAGGCTAAAGGAGATGCTGAACCTTGGAGACCTCAGTTACACACTGACATTCTCTGTGACTTTCAAGATTTGAACTTTGGTCCTGATATAAAAAATAATTTTACTAGTACTTCCGTAATGGAGGCAAAACTTGTTTAGGGAATTTGGAACACTGGATACCTGAGTGTTAAAATAAATATTAGCCCTCTTTGCCTTAAGTATCAGTGCTATGTCCTTGGACTTCTGTTTTGTTTCCATGGTGGCAGCACTACCCTGACCTACTCAGCCACAACTGGTCATAAGACTCCCCTCTACTGGTTCTCGTTGCCTTCACAGACAGACAGAAGATCTCTTCCTGCTCACTAGCTTAGAGCACAATACAGTCTGCTGATCCCAGCCCTTTGGAGGTGTAGCACTCAACCCATCTTTTTCTAGGAACCCCTTGCAAGTCTCTAAGCAAATGCAATATATGGAAGGTACAATGTCCACCTCACAGCAAAGGAAAAAGGGGGCAAATTAAGAGCCTGGAAAAAAAAAAAAAGCTGCCTTCTAGTCCTAATATGGAAAGACAATGAATTTCACAGCATTTGAAAAACTACTAGTTGAGTGAAGATGTTACCTCCAGAAGCTGCACTGCTGCACCAGTTACAGCTTACTCTCAGCTGAAGCTGTGACACAAAATTCATGTCTTGCAGAATTCATCTGACATCCAAGGAGAATTTTTACAAACACGTGTTGCAACAGCTATTAGAAATAAATCAAGCTTACATCACCATTGCAATTTGCTCTTCCTGATGAGAAGCTGTCAACTGGAAGGGGGGCTTAAGTAATAAAAGTTCCCGTGGAGATCTGTGTATCCTTGAGAACACCAACACTGCTCAGGGGGTATCACCTTAAGTGGGGGCAGGAGAAAATTCCCCCAAAGAAGACCTACCCTGCAAACTCTGTTCTGAATCACTGGCAAACTTCTCTGTAACAAGTGCACCCCTTTCATAGTTTATGAAATATCCTTTTGAATCTATTACCTACTTCCAGGTCACAGCACTGAGACAGCCTCTCAGAAACCACTAAAGGCAAATATCATGACACGGCTTATTTATGGTACTAAGTGTTCATGCAAATCCATAAAATAATCACACTTGGTGATTTTCTCCTATCTGTGAATAAGACATGTCTGAGAGAGTGAAATACTAATTGGATTATGCTGGATTGAATGTTTTAGTGTTACTTTATGCCATTATAAAATTGACATGATTTAGTACTTCCCTTTCCCTGCTCCAGAGACCTTGGAAAAAAAAAATATTTCTGTAAATTGCATTATGGCCAAATCCTCCCTGCCAAGCCTGAGGTACTAAGAAGGGACTGTACCTGGGAACAAAAGAGGAGGAAAAATTTCCAACACTGTGCTTAAGATTTTATGCATACAATTTCCAGTAATCAAGCTAATATTTACACTCAGAATTTCAATCTTGAAAAAGTGAATTACATTCAGAAAGATAACAGTTTATATAAAAAAAAGTCAATAACCAATGAACTGCATTTTCATTTTCAATGTTTTATTTAAAGAGCTATTTAAGGCGAAGAAAAGACTACAAAGAGCCTCTGGCTACTGAAGGCTTAATCATTTTATACATATAGATGCAATTATTCAGCTGAACAAAACATGACACCATTTTACAGTTCAGGGATTGATGGAAGCAGAGACATCATGTGAAATAATTTTCAACATAGAAGTTCCTGTTTAATAACAAAGAAACAAACAGAAAGAGCAAACTATGAACAAAGGCAAATAACCAGATATTCAAGAAAACACACGTTGACCTCAGCTAAGTAGGCTAACTGTTGCAACGAGAATTAATAAAAAAAAATTCTATCATCTATGGCATTTGCAGAGAAAAATGTGGTTTCAACAATTTTTTTTTCAAAAATTCAGATAATTTCCTGAGTGCAAACCAGTACCAGGCTTTATGATTCATAGCACAAAAACAGGAGATAGAGTCACCTGAACCTGCAGCTGTAACACTTGCACTAGAATTAACCGGTTACCAGGTATTTTTCTGTAGCAGAGCATTGGCCATGCTATCTTGATATAAGGAAGTCAGAATAAATTGCTTACACATTGTTAACTAATGCCTGCAAAGCCTGATAGTCTGTTCAAAGTGGCCAATTATGTGCCTGGAAATACATGTGTTTGTACTACCTCAACCCCCCACATTTTCCAGATTTTATAAAAGGGTCTGAAGAGGGTATAAATAGGGTTGCTTAGGTTTTATTTAATAGGGAGTCCAACATGGGTACTTCTCCCACAGGGAGTTTTTTCCCAAGGCATTGATGAAGTATCGCAAGCTCTTTCCCCACGGCAAGGGAGTGCCCGCGAAGCCAAGCCATGGTGATGATCATGATGGTGAAGTATCACATCTCAATACCTTCACCTGTTGCATTGCAGAAAAGGAGATGATGCTGTGGAAGGGTAGGACTGACAGCCTGCATCGCTCTCAGATATCTCTGTGAAACACATTGGCCTCCATGAAATGATGGTAGAGTATGGGCTATGCAGACAGACTTGTGAGATTCCCTACCGGCATGATGTTACACTCTCTTATTCCTCCTTCTCCTCCCCAATTTGAGCTCAAGGCGGCAACAAAAGATAGACTAAAATGCTAGTTCACATGGGAGTAGTTCAAGAGTCTTCTCTAATGTAGCTGACAATGAACTACGCAGAAAAATATCGCCAGTTGCTTGTATAAGTGACTTTCTCCTGCATCTCCATGTGATGGGTTTGATCATGTACAAAATCAGACCCTTCGCTTGTTAATAGTATTACATCCTCACTCCACTGCTATAAACCAGCACTGCCATCTGTGCTGGGTAATCCTTTCTTGCATGTGTCCAGCATCCCCTCACAAATCTGTTTCTCAGACAGAAGCAATCTCTAATAGCACTGGTCATCTGCACTCATGTCATCTGATCACTGTTTACTTAATAAAGATTTTGTATTTGGAAACCACTGGCAGTAACTCAACAGTGAAGGACTATGGATTTAAGTATTATGGATTTACATAAGCGGAGAGAAAACCAGTCTGGTTCATGCTTAAATGAATATATTGAGTCCTGCCAGTTCAGCCATGGGGCAAGTTCCCTCTTCGTAACTCCCCTGTTAAGCCCATGGGACATTTGCCACAGAGGGGAAATGGGAGCTCCTTGCCTCATATTCACTCTTAAGGACAAAACAGCAGAAGAGATGGACCTAAATTAAACTTGTTTTCATTAAAACATCATCATTGTAAACCAGGCATCTGAACAATAAAATTGTGCAACCTAATCCAATCTGCCAAGCGGAATGGTATACTTTTGTTACAGACAGCTGCAGTTTTGGCATTGTAATAGTTAATTTCTTAGCTTTTGATTTAAGAACATTTTAAGAAGCTTCTCTTTCCCCCTCCTCTATTACTACTTCCTTTTAACCACAAAGCCTGAAAAAGCCACAGAGAAAATGCCACATCAAAGCAGGTATGGAAGCATCATCAGGTCCTGAAAGAGAAGTTAATAACCTGATTTCACATTAATTTAGACCATCATTAAAATATCACACCCATTTAGAAACAACACAGCTGCCCAGCTTGGAGGAGCCATTCTAAATTGCCAGAAGAACCTCTCCCTGCCTTTGCTTCTTCTGCGCTAAAGCGTGTGCTTACACAATGCATGCCAATAATCAAGATCAGAAAAGGCAGCCAAAAAATCCGAAATGGCAGAATGGATACTTGGCAGCAGGTGAGAGAGTGGGAGGAAGGAAAATTGCACACACAACGACAACAACATCATCCACAGACAAAGTTCAGCGACAGAGCCTCCCTCAAAAAAAGCTGGTGCTAAAATTTTGATGCTATAGAAATCCTGAAGAAGATACAGGTATGAGTGGAGGCAGTGTGGGGAGAGCTGTGCAGCAGCCCAGCCATGGGAACCTGCCACAGCAACAGGGCTAATGAGCAGGCCACAGCCCCTCTGGCTACAACTCTGCTATCTTTGCTGAAGCTCTTTAACACTCTTAAAATAGCCCAAATACAACTAAGCAGAAAGTGTAGTGGTATAATCCAGCCTAGCCTAAGGAGATGACTCATCTGAAATGAGATACAGGCAGATAAACCCCATGTTAAGTCCCAGTAAACAGAGTCCTGCCTCCTTTTTTGTCCTGCTTATTAACCATAAACATTAGGCATGTCACTGTTCAGTAGGAAACAACCCCAAATACTGAGCCTCCGTCACCCATGGATGCCCAGAAATTTCTCTCCTAAGGTTGTGATGGGCATTCTCTCTTACAGTCACGGAATCACAGCACTGTTGAGGTTGGAAGGATCTCTGGAGATAAGCTAGTCCAATTCCCTGCTCAGAGCAGAGTTGGCCAGAGCTAGTTGGTTGCCCAGGACCGTGGCCAGGCAGGTTTTGATTATCTCCAAAGATGAAGACTCCAGAGCCTCTCTGGGCAACTTCTTCCAGTCTTTAATCATCCTTACAGATGTTTCTTATACTCAAGAAGTTTTTTTGAAAAGAGTCTGACTCTATCTTCTTTACACTCTTCCATCTTCCATTTTGGTATATCAATAAGATCCCTCTCTGAACTGAAAAAACAAACAGATATATCATCACAGCCTGCGGTCATAGAAGCACCACCTGGGAAGCAGAAAACAGCTAAAGCCACATGCTACGCAGTGGGGATGTGGCCAACCTGCTCCAAAGAAAGCTTAGCCCTAAGAAGCATGGACACAAGCCAGACTGTGCCACTTGGTTTGTGGGTCAGGAACTACTTCCTTGACCTCTTCTCTTTAAGCACGACAGACATAACCTTCAGGTACACTCACACTGTGTAACTTCTAGCTCACTCCCTGGCTCTCTGGGTTTCAGTGCTTCGACTAGTTTTCTCTATGTCTTGTCTGCTATAAAGAGGTGGCCCATAACAGAGGGGTAGACCAGTCACTCTTGGTCTCAGGGCCAGGGATCAGTCCCTCATCTTTTAATTAGCAGTATAGACACAGCAAAAATTTTAAAAGGCATGGTGGGGTTTTTTTTGTCTGGGATATCCTACTACCTAGTCATTAGGAGACTCCAGAGCAGAGAGGCTGAGTACAGCCATCAATATTTTGAAAAACTGCTCTGGGAGGTGCTGTAATTGCTCTGCTGAAGTTGGGAACTGATGTTTCACACTGTCCTGAAGTCTCCTCAGAAGGAGGTTCTGGAGTCTGGATCCCAGGGAGATGGAGAGACCTCATGTTTCTTTCTGGTTCCCCATCCTTTCCACTCCAATAGTCAAATACTGGATTTAAGTGGAATGGAGGTGGCCACTGCAGAAGCATATAAAGCAATGAAATATTAAGATGGAAGGAGTCCACAGACTTTACCTTTCAATGGAAAGGTAAAGGCACTGAAGTTAGACAGCACATCCCTCCACATGAAGGTCTCTAGGGGAATCCACTTTTCACTATTAACACTCTAAATCTGCAGTTCTGTTGAGGTGCCGGACCCACTCCCCCTTCTTCCTTGCTTTCCCCACCCCGAGCAACATGAAAGTCTGGTTGGTATAGCAGAGCCCCAGCTAAGCAGGAAGGATTTCATCATAAACAATTGCAGCCCACTAAAATACATACATCCAACCTCACTGAAGTTGGCAACTGTTTCCACAATGAATTCCAGCTATAGCCTCCTGTGGCTGGTTTTACAAAGCTCAGCTCATCAAATTTACAGAGGCAGTATATACAACCTGTTATGTTCTCACAGATAGCTGTGGGATTGCAGGGGGCCTCCAATATTTCTAAATTTAGTTTCACAGTATTAATACTTGAGGGAAGAATGGGACGGAAAAGGTAGAAGACTGTAAAAATAGCTTCCAGCCTTGTAGAAAGGATCATGAGAATTTGAATTGTAGTACTAAAAATGTCCTGAGCAGGATTTACCAACTAACCCCTGGCTGCAGGACTTCCTCTCTTGCAGCTGCTTTCAATAATAACAACTCAATGCCTATTGTTCTGTTCCTTACACACAAACAATTCCAAGTGGTTGCTTTAATTATGCAGAATATAAAGCTGAGATGTCTCTGGCCAGAATTGGTTCTGACAGCTCAGGAGTTGCAAGGCCCCAGTCTTGCTGGCCTCTAGAATTTAACCCGTCTGCAAACAGTAGCTTACGCAGACCCCAGGTTCTTGTTGCTGGGATGAAAACAGACAAAACAATGTTCGCTTTGCAATACCATTTAGCTTAAAAAAGACAAAATTTTAAAAACCCTTCAGAAATCCAAAGAATGGGAGCTCTTGGCTGCTAGCTCATAAAATAGAAAGAATAAACAGCTTGTTTGCTATTTCTTTTTGTTTTCAGAACAAAATAAAACCCTCTACAACTGAGTTTAGGTAAAAAAAAAACGGCGGGGGGGGGGCTGGGGATAAATTCCGA
>NW_010418222.1:14755-15749 GCF_000710305.1 Buceros rhinoceros silvestris | reverse complement strand
AAAAAAAAAAAAACCCCGCAAAACTGGTTTTGAGAAAAAAAAAAAACGGCGGGGGGGTGGCTGTGGATAAATCCTGAGTTATTTTCTCAAGCCAAACCAAACAAACAAGATATGAAGAGAGCAGGCGAGACAAAAGGGAATCCATAATCCATTTCAAAGCAATATGGAGCCACTTGTGAGCTAAGGTTTGATCTGTGTCAGGATAATGTAATGCCAAAGTAACTCCAATGATATCAACAGAATTATTCTGGCTTTCCACCAGCTTGTCTGGATTCATAATCTGGCACTGAACATATTTTTATTGAAGCCATCACTGCAGTTGCTACACTCCTCAGGTTTATAGACGTTTTAAATCTGTTCAGTGAGCTGCAGTTATTCCTAGGATATGGACATAGTTAAAGATATTAGCCAAAACGCTATGGGCCAAATCTTAAACTGATGTAACTTTGTACCAATTAGTGACTGACGTGAGCTGTGCATCTGACCTTCTGAGTGTTGCATGTATTTGTTAGGACACGATGGATCTGTAGAGCATTCTCATCTCCTTGCCAGCGTGCTGAACAACACAATGAGAGCAGTTAAAATTAAATGTGAGGTCACTGAAGACTCAGACTTGGGACTGTGAATATCCAGCAGAACCCTATCCTCTGGCACGCAACTGAGGCCAGCCAAAGGTAAAGACCATGTTTCGCTCAGTATGTTCATGAGAATTTTCAGCAGAAGCCTGGGCTGGACTCAGGAGGTCCCTTCCCTTCTGATGAGGGTGAGGGCCCTGTGTCCCTCACCTGATTGATTGAATTCTAGTCTATCAAAGCCTTGATGTGTGAGAGATTTGAAAGTCATGCAAAATCTATGAATTTGCTCAAGCCCTGGCCTTGGCTGCTGTTGTGGAGAAGTGTATGTGTGGGTGTAAGTGAAGTGACCTATCAAGGAGGATACAGTGCAGGATAAAACAGAGGAAAGAGAACTGTGGAAAGTCAGAGCTCTGTTTCCT
>NW_010418222.1:2303-14632 GCF_000710305.1 Buceros rhinoceros silvestris | reverse complement strand
GCATCACAGTTGGAAGAAATAAGTTATCTTTTTATTTATAAATATTTTTTTAAATAAAATATTTTTTAAAATTTACGTAAAGGATCTGGTCTCCCTGAAGTAAGTCAGCTTTCAAAATCTCTTGGCAGCCCAGAAAGAGTCAGACTCTCCAGCTATTGCCTGAAGAATGCTCAGTGCCTTCATCTAATTTAATCTCATAATTATTTTTCCCCAAGTAACATTCAAACAGATAAGTTCCATGTCATCATATCTTTAACTCCTCAGTCTCTGTATCTAGTCCAGTTTGGTCAAGTTCAGCCAGACATAGTCATTCATTCCATAAGGTGGACTCACTTTGGTGGTGGCTCCATCGTTCTCATGGTCCCTGTATCACCTCTTTGCCTTCTCGCTTGCTACTGTAGTTAATCCCATAATCTGACTTCACATTCTACTTTCCCTCTAACATCTTAATTTTTTTCTAATGCTGTTTCGCCTGACACCTGCTGACTCTGGAATACTTTTTACCTCTGCTGCCCCAGGCAACTTCATCTGGAAGGGAGAAGTAACAGGGTTGGATGGCCAATGCCCATTGCCAGCAGCAGTACGGCACGACATTCTTCTGCCAGAAGGCACTGGTTTTGCGTGTCTACTAACGCACAAAGACACCTTCATACCTACGTGCTGAATCTTCTCATTAGGACAGATTGGTATGCTCCCGCCACAGAGAAGGGCCAAAATCGCTCAGCCACATCAGCAGAGATATGAAGAAATTTTATATCGGCATAAAACCTGGAAAGTGGTCTCACTTCCTTTCTACCCAATTCATTGATGTTGGCAAAAGTTAGTCTAAAAGACAAAGAAGGTCTTTAATGTATTAGAATATTCACAAAGTAGTCCTCATAAATAGACAAATGTGATGTGTAAAAAATATTTGTTGATGTATAGAGATAAAAAAATACAGTTTGCTGTAGGAAACGCATTCTGGAATAAATATAGTTTTAAAAGTCAAAATAAAGAAGAGTTTTGTGAAGCCAAAGGGAAATTTCAATGACCCCAACTAAAATGGATGACAAAGAATAGTAATTCTCCTGCCTGTGCAATCTGTCCTACTCAGTGACCTTGGCCTAAGAAATGAGATAGGATATAGGGTGCCAAAGATTCAGTAACATTATATTCTGAAATTAAAGGAAAAATTGGCAAAAGAAAATCTGTCATCATTTTTCTTCACATTTTTCTCTTTGTTGGAATAAGAAAAGACAATAGAATAATGACCAGCTGGTGAATAAAGTGGCCTATAGCTTCCTATATGGCAAAATAATGAAAGAAGTTCAATGTCAAAGCATTCATGCAGGATGACATCAATCCAAGCTTCTGAGGGAAGGGAAAACCTTTGCTGCTTAGATAGATATTAAACCTTCCTGGAATCTGAAATACATGTCCCCTTGCAGAACAGTCATTTGTGCTCTTCTTAAGAATTGCCTCCCATAGTAGCTCTTAGATAAAACCAGGACAAAATGCTTGTAAAAGATGGATATGTTTGACATCATGACCTATAAGAACTTGGTAAGTCAATAAAACTTCCAGAGTCCACTCAGGAGATGAAACTCTGGTGAACCACAGCAAGACTCAAAAAAGATATTTTTGTAATAATAGAATATAGAGGTTTCAGCTCTACAAGTCCTCTGAAGGGTTATCAGTTCTGTTTCAGGGACTCTGGGGAGAACAGAGCTTGACCTTTTATGTCAGGGGTCTCCTCTAAGATATTTGGTCCCACCCTCATGGCTTGGGCAAATTCAACATACCTATGTCTAAGTCTCTCACTGCACAAGTGATCTCCCATGGCAAGAATGACCTTGGGGGGTGAGGGGGTGGAGGCAGGGTTTTGTACGGGCCCACAGGCAACACTGAATGAAGCAGCTGCAGAACCAATTCATGATGGAAACTGACCAATTTGCAGGACTGTAAATCAAACAGGTGGAATAAAGATACCTTTTTCACCCCTCCCTTCTACCTATATTACAGAAAAACCTCAATTATCTCTTAGCAGTAATGATTCTGAGACACATGGATGAATACATCTGATTCCACTAGCACAGAGCACTAGTATGAATGTAAATTAGTGTTAATTATAAGTCGTTCAGTCTTTCAGTATAATTCATATCTTGGGAGACCCAAAATTTATTTCATAGAAAGTAAAGGTGCCTTTCTTTTAATTACAAACTCTAAGTTATGCATTTGGAAAAATGAAAATTCTTAAAAGCGTAGTTATTCTCTACTGACTACCGAATTTTGAAGTACCATTAACTGGAAGAGATAAAACAAGACTAATGTAGAACACATTATGTTAACAGTGGCTCATAAACATTTCCGCAGGCCCGAGTTTTATCCCAGAAATAAAGCAAGTGCTGCACTGGCAAAGGCCAAAGGTGCCTTCTGTCTGCGGGTCTGGCTCTGGCTGCAGCACATGCCAGAAACCTTGGGGAAACCTGTTTGTGACACCGTGACAGCCCCATAGGATGGACGGGAAGAAAGTCTCTGGCCTCCTGAATTTTGGGAAGTGTTAATTTTTATCATCACGCTAAATAGAATAAATTTGGGATTGCTCCCTCTCCTTCCCCCCAGTTTGAACAAAACCACAGTCACAAAAGGCTGCCACATGCTAAATGTGACAGAACGCACTTACTGACATACAGATTAGTATGCATGAATTATATATGCTTTTAAGTTTAAAAAAAGTTTTATTTGTTTAGAAATAATTTTACTAACTTTAAATTAGCCTTTTACATTTTTTCACACTACATGGTTGTTCCAAAAATACTTGCCATCTTTCTACAGAAATGGGCTACTTAATTCTATTTGACGACACCCTTCCTGTTCTTATCTTGCTTCTAGCTGTTCTATAAGACTTTTGACTGTATTGCATTCTCTGCGTCTTGCTGTTCTATTCTTCCCTGGAATAGAAATACCAGCTTTATTAAATCTGCTGTGACACCAATCCTACACGGAAGTATTTGGGGACCTAGCTGGATCTCATTGATTCCAATTGGAAAATAATTGTTCTCTAAACTAATCAATGTTGGCCAGGCAGTAGGCTTGTCATGTCAATAAGGAGAAAATTATTTCCCAGCTGTTAAATTTAGAATATTAATAGAGAAAGAATTCTAGACATTTGCCAGATAACTTATTTTTCCCCCACTCCCATCTTCTCCCCTGTGCTTCTGCATTTTGCTGCACTTCTGTGATTCTGAAGAGGGCTAAAACAGGTTGCTTACGTGTGGTCAGATCCAAACCCTTGTAAAACAAACCAACCAGACAAATCCCACTTGGGTTACAGAAAGACTGGGCACACACTGACTCAGTTTCAGCCGCTAAAAAGCCCTCCAGCCCCTTTACCCATAAGTGTCCTGCTTTCTGAGGATTTGGCTAACGTACAAATATAAGCTAGAGAAGAGGCAATTCTCCAAACTGCTCAGCTATTTAAAAAAATAGGTTAAAATTTTAATGGAAATGCTTAATCTGCCTTGTCACCCAATTACTTATCTGACAAGTTACATTTACTTCTATACACGTCATTAGCATATTTGCCTACTGGCTGTTTAAGCTATGAATACATTTACCATTGTTTCTGTTCACAGGACAATACACCATGGTCTCATCTGCCTGACTAGAATGGACAGTTTATTACTGCACCTATATTTTCTCTGTATATTAGTCTGGTTTTAGTCCATGACAAGACTTCATCTATCACTCCGGGGTTTCTAAGTTTACTCACAAACTCCTGTAAAAAACTTTAATCAAACCTTTTCAAAAGGATAGAACTATTTGTTCTTTTTTCCAGACTAGCTTGAAGGTACTTTTAAAGAACACTAAAAAGCTAAAGAAACACGATTTTTAGCAGCTGGCTGTATTCTAGTTTTCATTCTACTGCCCCCCAACCACTCAGCAAAGTTTTTGTGAGCTGTGCTTTCCCCAGACTGAAAGCATATGCTGTGGATTGCAGGTGGGTGATGGTGCAGGAAAACCCAACAACACACATGACGACGAGCTTACCCATTGATCAGAGACTGTTAGTTTTCTTTGCCTCCCTACATTTAATAGAATACCTCCGTACAGTGGAGGCCAAATGAGAACACCCTGGGCTCCAGCTGAGCCACTTGGTTGAAATCTTTGCAAGGTTGCCTCTTTTTTGTTTGTGGGAAATCTCCCATTTTCCTACCATAGAACAATTCTTAAGAAACCACGTGTCCCTTCCGATGAAAGAATTCTCTCTCTCTAAGCAGACATAAGCCCATCTTTTCCCACCTCCTGCTCCCTTTGAAGCTTGCCTTGGGCCTGTTTGCATGAGAAGGCTGATGTACAAAGACACTGAATCAAAAGAAGGCAGCAGGGGACTGCAGAGAACATCAAGTGACTTCCCAGCCTTATCCCTGTCTCCCCAACACGCAGTATGCTAGGTGAAGGCTGGGAAATGAGTACAGAATCCATCCTGACACCACAAAATACCACGCTGTGTTTCGGCTGCTGTCTGAGGCTGCTGCTGACCCAGAATTGTCTCCCCATTTCCTTTACCACCCTGCCTGCCAGCAACTCTGTGCTGTTTCTTGAACCACAGCCCAGGCCACCTTTGTGGTAGACATGAGCAGACTGCTCTCTGCTCATGTTTGTTATAAAAATATTCGTTCTGATGCAGTTATACAACAGTAATACAATTGTGCTGGAAATTGAATAACTACATTAGCTGAGCTAGTACAGTTTGCCTTCTTTGGGCACAGCACCTTGCCAAGGAAAAACCCAGTCCCTGGAGCACGGCCATTCACGTTTGCTAGCAGGCAAAGCATCATCCATTTTAAGCTCTGTTCTGCTTCACCTTTTTTAAACAGGATTTCAAAAACCTAAAATAATGCCATTCAACCAAGACCAGTTAAAACAGTGCTCAGTTATCTTTGGAAATCACAGGCAGGAGCCTGTGTAGACAGGGACCAACAGCCAAAATCTCTCCTCTTAGAGGGCACCCCATGCCATGGATAAACAGCAGTGATGGTTCAAAAAGTACTCGCACTTCACCTCTGAAATACCACAGAGCCGCTCACAGGGTGCATGAACGCAGTGAGGTTTTATCTTGACAAACTGACTGCATGACAGCCTCTTCACAGAAACCTAAATTTTATCTGAATACTAATGCTGGCATTGTGTTGGCTTCACAATGCAGAGTTCTCACACTCCCACTATCAGCTCAACCACCGTACAAACTTCCATTCCAAAACCTCACATTCCAAAACCCTCCCTTGCAGGAAATTACATGCATTTCAACATTGACAACATGCAAGATCTGACAAGTAAATATTCTTCTGCAATGGGTTATGAAATCTGGACTTCGAATGCTTTCATCTCCAGATGATATCATATCATAGGCTTTTTTTTACATGAAGCTTTAAAATTGTGTGTCTCATTTTCAAAGCCACAGAAAGAATCACTGAAAGGTGTGAAATTTCAATTAATATTGGCTCTCAAAAGTTAAGCCAATTATTGAAAAATATTCAGTATATACACCTTTTCAAAAGGCTGAAGATTGGAAAAAATCTTAAAAAACCCCCATGTTTTGAAAGAGAAAGAAACAAAGTTCCTGTCCTTGAAATGAAAAATCCAAGAGTGTTAGAGTTGATACTTCAAGTTGTACAGGTAATATGGAAAGAAAATTATACAGAATCGGTATCAGCCCTATCCTCATTAACCAATGATGAGAATGTATCCCACAAGACCAAATTAAAATTCTAATCTGTGAAATAATCCATCTTGTCGCAGATTACTTTTGCTGGTGGTTTACAAATACCAAAAACCTTTATGGGGAAAACTGCCATCTACCAAAGAGGGGAAGGAACGCAGCTGGAACGTGCTGTGCTTTGCCAATCCCAGGCTGAGAAAAATTCCCTTTAGGGTCACAGGGCAGGTTTCAGCAGTTTTCAGGCTGTAATATACTGCAAAACTACTAAAGCCAAGCAGGAGGAAGACACAGCTTACTCCATCATGAATGACCCTCTGTGGTTTTTGCAATTCAGCACCAATTCTAGGCAACAGAATATAATTCAGCTCTACGATAAAATTAGGCATGATTTCCATCCTACGGATCCTTTCTGCCAGTACTCTGTGCCATTATGCCTATAAAGCCCTGAAAACTGTTCAACAGGCAGTAAGCTGTGCCACAGGCACCAGAACTGATCCCCCTTTTATGCTTCAGCCATTATCGACGTGTTCAGCAACCAGCTCTCCACTTTCTACTTCATGTGAACCTCAGCATTTCAATGCTCTACGTGATCCAATGCATCACACCCACCCACCTATATCCATGCCCTGATGGGCAGCAAACACATGAGAAAGAGCCACTTGTCAGGGCCTGTCAAAAGGCTAAAAGGGTCAACTACAACCACCCTTGGGTCTGGATTTTTAACTCTAGCCACACACTGAGTTTCACATGCATGTTGGAACACGGTACCTGTGAGCCTGGTACCTGTCTGCCCTTTTGGTTAAAACCAGCCAGCATTTTAAGAAATTACTGGGGAAAGGAGTGACTGGCAGACAAGGCAACACGTTTGCATGAGCTGTGCATCCTTTGGAAATTAGTAAATGAGTAATCTGATTCTGTAATAATTAGCTTTGTCTAAGGGGGTCTGAATTAATCCAAAGGATTAATATTTGTGAAAAGAAAAAAGGAAAACCTCATTATTTACGTTTTTTTTCCTCCCCAACTATCTGCTGCCAGCACAGGTTAGTGTTTCTCCTCTCTTTGTTTACTGCAGTTCATTTTATCTTCAGGCAGGCATATATTTTAATCTGAGCTATTCCAGGAAATTATGTAGATGTTGTGGAATTGCTGCAGATTTTCACTAAGGTAACTCAACTTAGAAGATACATTTATATATATCTTGTCTTTTTATTTTGCTTGTTTTTCAGTTCTGTGCCCAGCCTTTGTGTTCTTTACATCAGCACTGCTGCATCAAGTCTCCACTTTAGAGGAATATTCCCCAAAGTCCCTCTTCCTTGAAACACAGTATTTTCTTTAAAAGGCAGAAATGGCTTTGTGGTCTGACACTGGAATACCTGAGGGATTTCTACTGAACTTACCATGTGAATGTTGACAGAATCAGCAGGAGACAAATAGAAGCTTTACTCTTCTAAACAGGGTCATGGAAATGCCACTGTATTTATAATGGAATACATAAATCCCCAGATCCCTTGTTCATTGTTCTGCAAGAACTTGCTTAAACTAAACTAAACAAAAAACACTTGTGCAGCAATTCTGTTAGATTACACCACCAACAAAGCAATAAATGAATATGGTCGACACCAGCTTCTTTCCAAAACTACTTGTTTTCCACTGTGCTGATGTATGCCTAATGTAGAAGATGACTTACCATGTACAGGTGTATGATTAGTGTTATGTTACAGGGAATGGATGGCAAGGTCTGCAATAATAAAACAGTCACTGGACTTCAGTTGACAAACTTGGAAAAATCACTACTGAAGAATACCTCCTGTGTTTGACTTCTTCTTGGCAGTGATCCCACCAGTGGGAATATCACTAGGAGACAGTGCTCCACTTGCTACTAAAATACTCTAATCTCATATTCATTTGGAGTGCATGTGGAGATAGGAGGTAAACCAGCCACATCCAACTCTATTGATTCTTAAATAATAATAATAATTTTTAAAAGTGCCAACAAAACCTGAGAGACTCCAGAAAACTACATAGTAAGGGTGGACAGCAAATGAGAGGGCAAGACCAAGTGAGGAAGCAACTAAGATTAGATTAGGATAGATTTATATCTCATTCTGACCCACCTCTCTTTAAAAAATGGGGTGAATTTACTTCAGACGTGTTTTAAGTTATATGTGTGCACTCTGTCACACTGCTTTCCTCAATCTTCTTTGAGAGAAAAAAAGACACAAAAACTGAAAAGGAATGTATGCTACTCCCTTCTTTCTCAGAAAAAGTTCACAGGACATAGCGGGGTATTCAAG
This sequence comes from Buceros rhinoceros silvestris, assembly GCF_000710305.1. Taxonomy (NCBI): domain Eukaryota; kingdom Metazoa; phylum Chordata; class Aves; order Bucerotiformes; family Bucerotidae; genus Buceros; species Buceros rhinoceros. The sequence goes on along the minus strand of NW_010418222.1, from coordinate 6,637 downwards.
ACCTTTACCACTTATTCTATAACTGGACTAAATTAGCATTTGACATATATAATCACAAAAAAAAAATCCCAGGGCACAGAGGGCAGAAATTTAGCTGCACTCACAAAAAAACTGGGGAAATATGCAGAAGCCAAGAGTCTACTGTTCTGAGGACTGCATTAAGGAAGGGTAACAGGACACATCTCTCCTGTCCCTTTCTGGATTACATGTATAAAAATGCCTCTTCTGTAAAAAAATCTATATTAAAAAAATAGCCCACTTCTGTTCCTTTGATGCAGAGAAGTCTTCATCAGTGTAACTAAGGGTATGTCTACAGAGCATTCAAAGGCATAATTCTGAATTGTATAGATATACCCAACTTTCAAAATATCTAGTTTGTGTACTCAAAGCACTGTAGCTGTGGATAGAGTCCCACACATTTTTTCTGAAAATGTTGCCAGAAAATATAAAGTACTGAAATTTTGTGCAGACTGTGTCCCATTACAGAACCTATTCAACTCCATTTTCTTTCCAAACCCAGGATAAACTAGCCACAGAGATTTTAAAAACCCCATAGGATACAACTCTTTATTTGGATTATTCTGACCACAGTAGTGTGGCACCACGTCTAATGGCATTAGCATTGCAGCCAACAGCAGTAAATTAAATGTGCTTGGGACTATGATGGCACTGAGGCCAACTGGGACACAACAGCCAACAGACACAGAACAGCCATGCAAAAAACCTCAAACCCGTCCGTACTCAATGGCTGCACTCACACTGCCCTCTGAGAGAGTCCCTGGTCTGTAGCTACTCCTGATCCACAGCCAGGATTTGTGTGTGAGTAGAAGCATGGCCAAATCTGTGCCACAACTGTGTTGAAGTGAGCCAGAGACCGAGGTAAAGGATTGGATCTCTGCTCGCCCATGTCGCTCAACTCTTAGAGCACGTTTTGGGCTACTCTGGGTCTCTCCAAGACACCCAGGGAGAGCCTGAGGGAGAGCTCACTCCAGGGACTGTCTGTCCAGGGACTGTCTGCAACGGGCAGTAGAGGTGTAACTGCACCAGAGGTGCCTCACAACAATCCCAGCTTCAGGCCCTCAAACGCTTCCATATATCCTCCTGCCGCACCTCCGGGGATGCTACACACCTTGTTTCACACCGTGCAAACAAGACTGCAGAGAGCTGCAACACAAGTTATTTCAGACAATTCAAGTTCAAAGTAAAAGAGCCACAAAGTATTATTTACGGTTTTGGGTCTCAAGAGCATCACTTGAGGCCCAGGAAGACCCACAGTCAAGCACCACATAGTTTGGAAGAAGGCCATGTGCCAGATAAAGAGCTTGCCCTGAGTAACCTGGATGTGAGCCAGCTGCACCCAAATTGGTCTGCAGCTTTCACAGTATGGACAACACGAGCTTGAGTTTAGTGGTCCCTTCAAATCCTTCACAGACCCTCTTGTGCACTGGACATTTACAGAAGGCATCTGATGGCCCTTCAACTATATGGTACATTGGGTCAATTTTAAAGTGGCCCTCAAATCCAGGTCTGCAGGTCTATCTATACAATAAAACTCCATTGGTCCCGTTTGAAACTACTACACTTCCAATTCACTCTAATTGACCCCTTGACCTCCTCTTCCTTTGGTTTGTTCAACTTAGGCTGAAGGTTTGAGAACAGGAAGTCAGTAAGTCACTGTCCCACAAACTCCAGCATGTTCCTCACTTCTGATCCCCATTTCTCTCTGCTGTCTGTATGAAGCGACCAGCTGGAAAAAAGAGCCATGAAATTCACACCCCACTTCCGGGGAGGCCTCTATTTTGCAGCTTAGCAGCACAAAATGTGGGCTGTTCTGCTGCACGTTATGAAGAGAGACACAGATGGTGTAAGACAGCTCGCGTGGTTCAGAATAATTGAGAGGGAACCTCAGGACAGACCTTACATATCAATACAGACATATTATACTCCCTTTGCAGATGGTGCACACCAAGGCATATAGATGTAGCAGAAGCGCTTCACCCCACAAAAGTAAAAGCTGCGTGCCTTCTAAATAAAAAAAGAAACACCACCATACAGCTAAAATGAAACAATCAATAATCTTGCCACTAGGTCTATTTCTTGAGTTTGACAAGGTGCCTGGCTGAAAAAAAGAAATAAAAAACATTGTCTCTTTCTTGAATTATGGACACAAAGCAATTTCAGTTTTGCTGGGTACCTGCAGGAGAAAGAGGATTCGCTCTCTCCTTTTTGAATGACACTGGGGATATTTTGTTTTAATTAAGTAAAGTCTGATGCTTCTACACAGCAATCAGAATAAGAAACTCTGACTATATTCCACATTTCCCCCTTTCCCGAGCTGTTTCTACTTTCATGATGCAAAATGCTTCTAGCTGTAAATTATTTCCGTATCTCAGATTTATACAGAAATATGTATAAACCAAATGAAGAAAAATGAAAATATATGCATGCAGCTGTTTCTGCCTATCACCTTTAATCTTTCATGCACTTTAAAATATGTGCTTCCCACAAAGGGAGAGAGAGATCTATTTTTGCTTTATGTGAATATAAAAGTAATTTGTTGCCATAGCAATATTTTTCCATCCAAATGCTCTGAACACCACAGTTGCACCCAGGTTTTGGGCAAACTGTAACTATCCCAAAAAAACATGTTAAGCATCATGCTTCAGTAATCCCTTCAGTTCCATTATAATCACATCATTCTGCTAGACATTATTAACAAAAAATAATTCAATACAGATGTTTATGTCTATACAAGCTTACTCCCAGAGACCACTTTCAAAATAATATGGTTACATCTTGTTTAATTCAGTTTGCATTAAATTTCTGTAGAATGAACTGAAAAAAAACCAAACCCCAATCTCTATCCAGTGGGCCAAATTCTGAAGCCCATAGGACTGGTGCACAAATCTAAAGAAAGCTGTTAATTCCCTGCATGCTCTACTTTCTTAAATTCCTCCCTCACCCCCTTGCATAGTGCTCTTTAGGAGGGTTCTCAGAGACACTAACCCTCTTCATTTCCATAGCAACCTTCTCTGCAGAGTGGAACAATTTGTTAAAATTGTTGGGGTTTAGCCTTTGAAAGCAGCCAGCACCACAGAGACTGACACAAGAAGCCTCCTAGAGCTTCGGCCAGGAATGACAAGAGCACCATTTCTTTCACCTTAATATTGACCCTGTCCTGGGAAGAGCAGCTTCCACGGCTCTAGGAGGACATTTCCTGCAAGCTGGAACTATGGATTACAGTATCAAACCACAGCACCTTGTTGAAGCTTGCTACGTATTCTTATTGCAGTATTACATAAAGTTTAAATACAAATAAAACAGAAACCAAATGAAACTTAAAATCCTCAAAAATCTTAATAAAAAAACCCAAAGCAGAACACAGAGATGTTAGCAGCTTTCCACTCTCTTCCACCTACACCTTAAGAGCTATTTCACAACACAGAGTTTGTGTAAATCGAGGTCGACTGCCCCAGCCCACTGACAGGGCTCCCAGGCAAAAAGCCACATTAAACTCCATCAGAACCTCCACACTGGCCACCTGGTGCTCATTCACCCAGTGAAGTTCTCCAGATGTGACCAAAGCTGAATCACTGTGCAGCTTATTTGGAAAGAAAACACTGTACGCATGCATGTCAGGTATTTTATCATTTCTGCCTGGACAGGAGTTGTGCACATAACTGTCCTTGTTACCTCGCACACATACTCACCAGCTCGTGAGTGCTTCTCTGTTTCGCTGCACACTCTGGAGCCTGTCTGGCCATGCTACACACTTGAGAGCCTGTAAATCCTTTGGGGATATTTACTGCATATCCCTCAGGGCCCCAGGCTGGTAAGATTTTCTGTAAGACCACAATGTAAACACTAAATAAACATGCTTATTATAGGCCAGACATGCTAACACAGTATCTTATTTCTTTAAAAAAAAAAAAAAATCTATCACGTGCTTTTGTAATCCGGAGGTAAATAATGATTTACTGTTGTATTTAAATTGTTACTGTCTGTTTAAAGTGGAAAGGAAATGCCAAATGGTCTTTTTTCCACTCTCTCACAGCCAATCTGAAATGCAAATACATTTTATACTTCTGAACGCCACGGACTCTGCTGCAGATGGCCCTTCTTTTGTGCAATCGTTTGCATGGGCAGTGCTTGCATGCATCTTTTATATAGCAACACAGAGAGGGAAAGGAGAGAGCAAAAACCAGCAATGTCATTTCAAACCCATAAAAAGCGACCAGGAGTCTTCAATACACAGAGATTTGTCTTAAGGTGAAGTTTCATGGTCAGCTTAAGACAAACTAAATCCACATATATTACAAAAACATGAGCATTCC
>NW_010418222.1:0-2208 GCF_000710305.1 Buceros rhinoceros silvestris | reverse complement strand
TGCTTGCCTTTCTGCTCCAGTCAGCATCCTTCTGTCCACTCCCTTCTGCCAGCTTTAAAGCAAGAGTGGGAAATCAATTTGGCCAAAAGCATTTTTCTGGTTTTGAGTTTTGCTGGGTTAGTTTTCAGTCAGATCAGTTTCCAGACCTGGCTGATCGTGCGACCAGCCACGTAAACCCCAGTGCAGGAGTGAAATTACCCCTATCAAGGGCATCACACACAGTGCAAATGGAGGTCAGTTAATCCCTGTTGTGAAAGAACACTCTTAATTGACTAGATTTCATATTGATAGTGTTCTCTAAGGAGTAACACACAAAATAACTATCAATCAGTGTGTGTCAGGCAGTTTACTGCCAGAGGAAACAACTTACCGTAAAACAATGTTTCTGCAAGACAGGCGCATATTTAGATCACTATTCTGCAGATAAGGGAAGAAACTGAACCACATAAACGTCTATCCCTAAGGGCAAACAGAAAATACACAAAGCAGGATAGGAGAGATCTCCTGCCTCTGAAGTCCTGTACCTTAACTACAAGGCTACCTCTCTTTCCTGCGTGAGTGCACACATAGACACATATAGATTTAGGTTTCATAAGGAAATCTCTAACTGTGAAAAACTGATTTTTGTGGTCAAACCGAAAAGAACAACTAATTTTATAAACTCTATTACATTATAGGTGTAATAGAGAAAATTAACAAGCAGAATGTGCACAGAAGTGTGTTGTACAGCATCATATACAGTTACATTTCCTTTCTTAGTTGCAAAATTCTTAACTGGTTTTTACACCTTGAATAACAACAAAGACCCATTCCATATTTCACACTGCTGACTTCCTAAGGTGTTTTGAGATGGCTTTTTTTTTAATGTAAAATTCAAATAATATTGATTTTACAGGAATCAACAGGTGTTAATATCATTGCATCAAAGCAAAGCACTGATTGCTATTATTTAATTATGTAGTTAGGGAACAAACTATCTTAAACACAATGGCAGATGAACTCTGGTTTTGCTTGTATCAACATCACAGTTTTAGAAATGCCAGCTACAATGAGCTTTACCGTACCAAATGGAATAGGTGATCAGGCACTGGACCGTTTTCCTTCTGGCTGCTTGCTTTCTCTCCAGCCCAGCAGTTCCACAACTGGCAATGCTCCAAAAGGCATAGAGATTCATAAATGCAAATATGTATTAAATATGCAAACATTATGGATCTGTGTGCCCTGAAATATGCATGTTCTTAAAACACATCAACATAGTTTCCTGGTAATACGTAATGACATCTGACAGCTCATATTCTGAACAGATTTCCTTCTGAAAGAAGAATTAGTGGGGAATACAAATAGAGGGATCCAAGAAAGTAGAATAAGTGTGTTTACAGGAAGAAAGAAAATGCAAAGGTGGATGTAAAATTCCCTGGTGTGGACCACGCTCCAGAAACTCCTGACCATGTCGCAGTACACGGTGCAGAAGGTCTGTTCCCCCCGGTCGCACGGCAGAAGACTTGGGAGTGTCTGGGAAAGGAGGGACCTGAGGCGGGGAGCAGAGGTATGCGGATGGATCCGCAAGCATGAGGGTTGCCCAGCCAAACTCCTCTGGAAAGGAGGATGAAGCAGCTCTGAAGGTACTCACGGGGGCAGACACACGGCCCTCACAGACCTCTCCGATCCACGGCTCATTTATCATGCGTTAGGGCAGGGCTTTACCCGCCTTGAGGTCAGGGATTTGTTCCTCCTTTCACATAGTGAAGCATCCATCAAAGTTGTGTATCAAGCAGCTTTACCAGCTGGAAAAAATGTGCCAGAAAAAGATTTTATTTAAATAGGCAGAATACTGGGAGGGACGTTCTCACCGCTGCCCGAACGCCCTTTACGCCACTCTAGCAGCCAAAGGCAGGCAAGCAGTTGTAGGATCCCGTGCAGAGAGAGCAGCTTGGTTCGGACGAGCATAAAAAACCTCAACCGCAGCCCGTGTCCTTGAGAAGCCCGAGGCGACGGGGCCACAGGCGGGGTAGCACTGCGCCCGGTGATCGCCGGCCTCAGGCACTTGCAACCGGAGGCTCGCCAGGAGCGAACGCGCCCGGAGTGACGGACTCGCCCTGCCCTGCGCCACCCCCTCCCTGCGGCCGGTTTTAGCCCAAGGAAACAAACGCTTCAGCTCCCGAGAACACGCGCCGCAGGCCCCGGGGAAGCTCAGAAAGGCACGGGGCT
>NW_010418221.1:5031-11983 GCF_000710305.1 Buceros rhinoceros silvestris | reverse complement strand
TATAATTTATAAATAAATAAAAAAAATAAATTGACAGTATGTGCTCAAAATATTTTTTTTTTTTATATGAGTGTTTAAAAAAAAAAAATGTGATTGCAGAACTGCACAAAATCGAGAAGCCAGCCAGACAGCAAGCTCTAACTTCCTTTACAGGGCTCCGTACTCCAACACAAAGAGTAACCAGAATGGGCTGTTGACATCCCAGTCGGGCTTGTACTGCCACCATCCCAGGGGTTTGTCCCAGAAGCTTCCAAATATCTACCATATTGAAATGTCAGCATCTTGGTGTTGGATGTGTAACAGATGTTTTGTCATTGCTCACCTAGTCTTACAGGTGCTTTGCAGCAGGTCTTCTCTGTTGCCTTACCACACATTTTTTTCTCCTTCCTCTACATGTTGCTCTTCATGATTGTTTCTGCACTCATGCAGTTATTCTGCTCTCCTTCCCTTCCTCTTGTACCGTACTTCTCTTCCTATATCATATCCTCTCTTTTTTCACACACTTATTCAGTGTGATTGCTTTATCACAAAGCAGCTTTAAGTTCATCTGATATAATTATAAACCTCTCCAAAGATGGGAAAACGCGTAAACACAGAAGAGAGAAAGTAGCAAATGCAACTTTCCTACTATTGTAATTCTTGTGCTCCCTTGTTTTCAATCACTTACCTTGTCAGATCTAAGTTTAGACTATAAACTCCTCAAAGCAGAAACAGTTTTTCACTTTCCTAGAAACCGTTATGCTGTGTCCCATTGTACTATATAAATACTGGTGAACATTTTAAAACACAGTTCATCATTTTGTATGCCACAATGTTCATCTGACCAGCTAAAGAGTGCTTAAAGGGTTATATATTTTATACAGCAGGTACTACGTACTTCCTGAAATGTTTTTTCTTTAGAATATCATATATTGGGTAACTGAAGTAATTAATCATGCTAGAAGATTTTAGCTAACAGCAACATCAATATTATGCATTTTGCACATGGAAAAATGACTGGCTTCACTACCAGGAAGAGCAGAGAAAAAGAGCAGGAAAGGAACCATTTTCTCTTAGGAGCTGCCCAACCCTGCAGCCTGATAGCGATGGGGAGGCTCCACCCAGCTTGTTGCTCCAGCCAGAAATGAGGCTGATCATGTAGTCCCAACAGGTGTACAATGTGCATATTGACACAGTCAGTCACACCAGCTAGCACAGGCAGAAAATAAAGCACTTCGGCAAATGCAGGCAACACCTGTGGCCTCCTCCACTTCTCTGGTCCGTGAGGATGAAAATCTCTTAGTGGAAATGTGCACATATGTACAATATGGATTCCTTCAGTAACTGGCCTAGACACACAGTCTGCAGTGGAACTGGACCCTGGATCCCATTCTCTCCAGTTGAGCACCGAAGTCCAAAGGCTGCAGCCCCACTCAGGATGCTGGTGCAGATCTACACACACACACTCACTGTGGATACACTCAGTAACTGGTCTTAGACAATCAGTCTACCCAGCAAGTTGCCTTGAAAGCCTCTCACCTCCCGTTGGCTCAAGACCCTCACACCTCCTGTGGACTCATGTACCGACACACACCTGTGCAAATAGGTCCCTCAGTTGAACCCTAGATCCCATGGTTAGCACACCAGCTGGCTTGGTCCTCCTGGTCCCTCCAGTAATCAGCTGGCAGATTCAGTTGTCTCTCTGGTGTCCAGCCTCCACTTCTGGCCATTTCAATACGTTTCCCAGACCACTTACCCTATTTATCAACTAGTCCACCTCGGTATTCACAAATAATCACACACCGACATATGTATCTACACACTATGCACACACTCCAGTCTCTCTGACCAGTAATATATGGGGCACTAGGAGGAACAAGTATCAGTCAGAAGAAGGGCTGCAAGGCTGTCATATGCTGTTTTCCCCCTTACTAAGAGGACCCCAGTATATTTACTTACATCTGCTTAGGACAACAGACTGAAAGACAAAGGACAGTGAGTAAATTCTAATTATTCACACAGATCAGAATGGAAACAATGGAAAGACTTTTGTCCTAGAGGACAAAAAGGCCATCCAAACCAGCACAAGACAGTGCTGGGAGACACAAGGAGGACAGGCCCCTTTGCCTTCTGCATCATCACAAGTAATCCATCTCAAACCACCTGAATACAAATGCCTTGGTGCTAGATGGACTACTCAAACACAGGTTTTAGTAGGTTTGAGTATACGGGCAAGACAGTGTGAGTGTGAATGAATAAAATAGGTTTTATTTTAAAATTAATTCAGCTTTTCCTATAATACCTAAAGCTGAGCTTTGCTAATTTTCTGCAACATTATTTCCTACAGGCTGGTTGAAACGTCATCTTGCTCAGCCTATTGGCTGAGTGAATACCCATTACCCGGCACACTAGAAATTATCTCAAGAACTTAAATGCTTAGCTTCGATTAATGAATTTCATTAGGTGCTTGACACATAAATGTTTTACATGGTAACATAAAACTCCTAAATCTGCTTGCGGGTCTGGCTGTGTATCGGTCACGACTCATTCATTAGGAAAGGTCTGTTCTGGAAACCCTGCCTGATCTTCAAAATAGAATTTGGTGGCACATTTTGTAGGCAATCATCACTACCGTATTTGGTCTCCTAAAAAATCTCACAATATATTCTACATTTACACAATAATACTTACACTGTGAGCTTTGGAAATTCCCCATCCAGCCAGTTACTGCCTTTTCCTGTATTCGCAGAAGGTGTGTTATTTCCATTGTACCATTAAATGATAAACAAACAAGCACAGATTCTGGCAGTCTTAGAAAAGTTGAATCACTATGAAATAAAGAGTAATTTTGTCTGAGGAAGAGCATCAGGATTTAGTCAAGTGGTTGAAGCTGAATTTAATGAAATACAATTACTTACTGAGCAGCCAGTGTGTGGGTGAAGTGAGACTGTGTGGAGGAGAAGGTTTGAGTATGTGTACATATTGCTATTTGTAACCACCCTTCATACACCAGGTGGTACATTTTGCTTCCCGAACAAAAAAGCGTTTCTCTCCACTGCAAATAAGCGCAATTTTCCTTTTCCTTTTCTCATTTATTTTGATATGCAGGATTGGGGTATAATGTACAGCTGTAATAACAACACCTAAAAACATTGTAAGGAACTAGGCAAGAAGTGCATTATACAGGTGATTGATAAACTTACAGGTATGAAGCACTGAAAGGGTCCAAGGGCCATTATCTTCTTTAGTACCAGACACATACTGAGACGTGAACAGCAGAACATGCTAAAGGCAGGAATTTAAAAACACAGAATGCCTTGCAATGCAAGGTAAAACTTTGTATTTCCTTCTCCCACTCCTGTAACAATGTTTGCCTTATCATTAGAATAATACTGTATATCTTGGACCCTGTCACTGGCTCTACACAAGACTTTTTAGTGAATGGCATAATTTCTGCAGTAAAGGTGTAAAGCCTGTGTGTGAAGGTCTAGTGTTTAGGGCCCTCTTCTTGGAAGTGAAAAACCTGGGTTAGACATAGTCAAGCTTGAGCCTTAGGTCAGCTACTTCCATGTCTTCTGCTCTAACAGGAGGAAATGGAGAAAGATCTACAGCCTTTATTTATGTATTTATTTTCCACATTTCCTACTGCATATATTTTTCATCTTCCTGCTCAACATGCTTGGTGCTGCAAATCCCACTCTGCACAGTGTACACAGCTATGAAAATGCAGTTTGCTCAGATCTTCTCCAAAACAAGCTTTCCTTTCCCTCCTTCTGATAAATGTTCATTCCCTCAGCCTCCACTTTCAAGAAGACAACTTCTTATGGGTGAAACAGGCAACTCATTCCTACCTCTGCATTCTCACAACTACAGATCCCATAGCAGAGCCAGTTCCTCCAATACACGAAGATTTAGTTTTTCAGCACTCAAGATTTTTTCCATGTTTATATGTTAAGATGCTTGAAAAAAAAGTTTATGCATGCCTGCAACCTTTAAACTAAAACTAAACAATATCCTTATTTCCAACCATGAGTCACAGCAGCTCACTTCGGTTTTGGGTTAATTGATTTTATTGTACATTTTATTTCCCCTGTAAAAAGGAAGCTCAGAGTTCTTTTCAGTATATACTCATATACACTCATATTCAGCATAAACATATATATTTTCCTTCTTTTATGATATGACAAGTTCTAACTCCACCCAAATCAATGACAAGAGTCTACTGAGTTTAAGTCCAGAACTTCATCCACAGTTACAGAAAATAAAGCTCTTCCCAGCCTGCAGTTCCAGAAAAGGAACAACCCGTTTTAGCAACAAACATGGTTAAAGTACTGTAATTTATTTGTGAGACAGAATTAAAGACATTTTTGCCATCTGGAGGAAACATTCTGTTACCATGGGTTTGTTTTGAAAATTGAGAAGGTGGCATCCTGGATACATAAGCAGAGCAGAATTTGTTTTTCAGACACAATGGATTCACTTGAGCATTTAACAAAACCAAATGTCACAAGATGCTCTATTCACTGCTTAAATATCTTGGTAGGTAGGTTTGTATACCAAAATTGGGACTAATTGAGGTTGTTTTCTTTTTCAAAGTCCTAATTTTCTCATCACAAAACTGCTGAAGGAGGGATGTGGTCATTTTCTGTTTAGAATCTTTTTCTCTGACTGTCTCCTTAATTACAGATCTCTTTTCCAAATTTTACCAGCTGCTGCTCTAACAGAAGATAAACAAACCAACTTGAGAAGATGTTCAGGAAGAGGGAGTCAGAAAACATGCATGGGGTCTGGAAAAAAGAAAATCTTGCTGTTAGGAAATAGTGAGATTGGTTTTTGGAAAAACTTCAGGGTAGATTGCTTTTTCTTTTTTAATGTATCAAAGCTCTCCTACAACCTTTACAATGAAATCAATAAGTGGATAAAGGATATCTGGATGAAGTCCTGGGTTTAAAACTGAGTAAAATAACAATAACAGGTTAATTTACAGAAAGAGATAACCAAGCCTAGTAAGTCAGCAAGCAACCTTTTAAAGCTGAAAAGTGAAAGGACTAGCATCAGGTGCTTAGTATAGGGTAAGCAAACTGCTGCACGCAGAGCTCTCCATCTTCTTACACCTGAAGCGTGACTTTCTGTGAAGGTAGAGCACATCTTCAGCTTGTGTTCTTTGTCTTATCTCCAATGTATGCTTTTACTTCAAGTCCCCAGGTGCAGTACAATATACCACCACAGGTGGTGCTGATCCTCATTATTTTTCTCTGGTTTCTTGTACAGGCATTAGAGAGTGGTTTTGATGCAGGGTTTTGACCGACTGAAAAGGAAGAAAAAGACCAAATCTGGCTAGGAAAATCTTAATTGTGTTAAACGGGAATTCTTATTTATGTATATATCTTATTTATGTATATATGTATATCTTATTTATGTATAATCATAGTAGCCTCAGCCTATTTTTCTTTCCAGAGGCACACTCTCAGGATAAAAAATGACACTCAGGTCAAGCAGAATAATTTGCTACAGATGCTTTCTCAAGACTTTGCTACATTTTATCCGACCATGCGTGACTTCTCACTTCAGCCAATACTTGAAAATCTGTGAAAATCTATTGAATTTGTATTCAATAAAAAGCAAGTATTTTTTAATCCAGTAATTATTTGTAACTTCGAGGCACACAACGTTTGGCCAGATCGACCATGTAAAAGTGAACTTCAGGAGGACTTGTGCCATAGCTTTTATATACTCAAGTGAAATGAGATTCATATTCCCTGTGAAGTTGATGGAGATATTTTGGATCTGCTCTCTGATCTTATCTGTTTTATTTTGCAAGGGAAATCTGTTCTGGCTCACTTTTTTGAAAACACTAGGAAGTGAAAATTTTCTAGAAAAAAATATGTATACTGGCGATCCATAAGTAAAGCACATTAGGCTAACCCAGTACTCTGGATCCCAAGTGACAGTCTTGCAGGTCACTCTAACTTTAGGTAAAAGACAGGTAAGTATGTTGGCAGATGCAGGTTATTCTATGGCACCTGAAAAATTCGATTTAGGACAATGATGCTGACACAGTCTCAGCACCAGAGCATCCTCACTGTAATGTACTGGGGCAGCTCCAGGGTGTGCAAGTATGTCATGTCTTTTTTAGTAGGAGAATAAATGACTTACAGATGAGGCTACTTAGGCAAGACAAGCATAAATAACTTCCTCAACAATCCATAACACCACAAACCCTAATACTTTACTTAAGACTTTTAGATTACCTTGCTGTAAATAGATGTCAGCTTTCCACCCAGAGATATGATCTAGTAAACGTACTTTTTCCACTTTTTAAGATGGGGAAATATCTATGTTTACTTGATTATTGCCCGGACGTTTGAATTTATTTGACATTTCATGGCCTTGGCCTTGCCATGATTTTTCTTCCTTTCTGGATCTGTCCTACTTGTTTAGCTGCCAGAAGAATGCAGCTGACATCTAAGAAGCTTACTCGATATCATAAATGTTCTGATTTAGCATTTGCTGTTTCACCTGATGGGACCAATCCACCCTTTCCAATGCTTCTCAGTTGGCCCCTATCCACTGGAAGTTTAACTGTACCAGCTGCAAGGCAGTGCTTGCTGATGGATTCTCTTGGGTAATACATGGATGCAGTATGTTTGAACTGCTTTCTTTTACATCTATGTTTCTGATCACTAGATTGCTTTTCTGATTTAAAAATAAAACTGTCATTCCATGGAACAGCAAGTGGTGCATTCTGTCTCTGGCATCCTGAGTCTTTTATCTGAAACAGACCTGGCCTCCTGTTCTCAGAGTAGTTTGAAAGACAAGGTCATATAATATGATTTTTTCATTCAAACATTTGGCAATAATTCTCCAGTTCAGGTTATCCTATAGTGATCTGCTCTTATTACATTACAGAGATAAGGACTGCACCTGAAAAAAAAAAAAAAATTAAAGCCAAAAGGACATTTTAACAAACATA
>NW_010418221.1:0-4966 GCF_000710305.1 Buceros rhinoceros silvestris | reverse complement strand
CCCTAAAAAAAAAAAAAAAATTCAAGCCAAAAGGACATTTTACATACATTAACTTCCTGGGGTGAAAAAAAATCATTTAAAGTTGATTCTGATCACCTTCCTTTTTTCAGTCCTTTACGACACACTGCAGAATGTTCAACAAATTTCTTTGCTTATCATGAACGGCCAGCCACAGGTCTTAAAAAGAGTAATCACTGACAATCAAACACACAGTCACTCACACGCCCCAGCCAATAGACACAACGCATAAACATAAAGATAGATGAAAACATTTTGTTTAATTGTAAATCCAACATTAGAATACTATTTGCATAAATTGTTCCCTCCTCTCCCCAAAATACCTAGTTTCTAAAGCAACATATGAACATGGAGATATAATAGCAGTGAGATTATTATTTTGCTCAGCATTGGAATAAAGGGGGAAATGTAGGTTATTTGCAAGTTCAAATCACTCTATAACTTGATTAAGATCTTCAAGCACAGTACAGATTCAATATGCACAACTTCCTTCTTCTTTCTATTGAGCAAAATGGAATATGGAGACAATATCACATTAACTGACATTAATATCCATCTAGAATAAGTGGAGTCAGGAAGGGTCTGTAGAGGACCAGACTTCCTGTAAGCTCAATGGAAAGACATAGGAACATCTATTCCATCACAATATAAGCATCTATAATTAATAGCATTCTTCTTTGCTATAGGGTGACCATATAGAGGATGTCCTTGTCTCCTTTCTGGATGTCTACTTCAAAACAGTAACTCTGGAACTAATCTAGATAGATACTTTAAACCTGACATCCAAAATACATTAAATGAATCCAGAACTAAAGGATAATCCAAATAAACAAAGATAAAAATTGTTGCCAATCACTTCAATAAAAATAAGTCTTCAGATGTAAACATCACCAACTAAGGTAAGGATTCACAATGGAAAGGTGCTTCTTTTTTGCCTCCACTTAACACTATGAACATTTTGTCTAGTTCCAGCCAGAAGCCCTATAAATAGTTTCTAAGCCTAAGGAAGAGTCTGAAGTTCTACATAATGGGATGCAGAAAGCCTTTGCTTCTCCCAGTCTAGTCATTCCAGTAGATACGCTCTAATATCACTTGCTAGGGCAAGCTCTGCGGAAAAGGCAAGATTTTAATTGATGGAAACATAACTATGGGCTGATTAGGGATTTATAATTAGCAGCTGGGTGGAGCTTTAAAATACTTCTGAGGCATCTAAATGTGGGACCCAGTGAGGTGGAAAGATCCATTCACTGTTGGGAAGAGAGAGGCATTTCTAGATGAGGATTCAGCTCCTCTGATTCAACCCTCTGGGGGTGGTCTCTCTCTACCTATTTTGGCTTGGGATATTCCGATTAGCTGTCCACTAAGAAAAGAGAGAGTGAGAAGAATTCAGGGTCTTTAGTGGATATAAGTCTTTCACTCTGAACATTTTCCCTTTCATGTAACATGCCTTGTTAGTTTGCTTGGTCTGGTGCATCTAATATGTTCTTTTGTGCTCGTTAGTGGACAGAGGTATAACCATTAAATAAAGCATCTGTTATGTAGGTTCCATTAACTGAATGATAAGTAGTTTAGAGGAAAGGCTGAGAGAACTGGGATCGTTCAGCACGGAGAAGCCTCCGGCGAGACATTATTGCAGACTTTTAATACTTAAAGAGGGCCTACAGGGAAGATAGGGACAAACTTTTTGTCAGTATCTGTTGCAATAGGACAAGGGGTGATGTAAAAGTAAAAGAGGAGAGATTTAGACTAGATATAAGGAAGAAATATTTTATGATGACTGTGGTGAAACACTGGCATACACAGAGAGGTGACAGAAGCCCCATCCTTGGAAACATTCGAGGTCAGGTTGGACAGGGCTCTGAGCAACTTGGTCTAGTTGAAGATGCCTCTGCTCGTTGCAAGGGGGTTAAACTAGATGACTTTTAAAGGTCCCTTCCAACCTAAACTATTCTATGATTCTATGATAGATGCCAACTAAAATATTATTCTCAATACTGCCTAGTTATTTTTGTTCCCTTCCCCACTAGGGACAGTGTCTTCTGCAAGGTATCACTATCTCTAGCCATTCTCCAAACCTCACATTCTTGAATTATAATAATTCTTCAGTTTTTTATGTATAATATTATTTATTAATTTGATTGGTGTGAATAGTCAGCATATTGGTCAATGAATTGATTGGACCCTCAGCATAGTTTTTAAAAATGTTTTCTATTTCTCTCTAACTTATGTCTTCATCCTCTCACCTGTCATCTAATTATGCATTCATTCTCACAGGAGCTTCTACCATATGTTCAAATACTGCTAGAAGTTAACTTTAAAATACAGTAGTTTTGAAGTGATTGATTTTCCAGAAACATAAACAGGAACTGAACAGGTGCCCCAGATGCATTGGCTATAATTCTGGTAAACCAGCCTTTTTATGTTGTGTAGGTGTCTGATGATGCCCACCCCAGTAATTCACATCCCTTTATTTTATACTCTGTTTTGCCCGGCTTTCTGCAGTGAGAAGAAAGCAAACACCACGGATGCATATTACATATCCACTCCTTCCAGAATCAGAGGAGCTTTGGTTTTAACAGACAGCTAAGAACCCATTAAAATGAGTTGTCCTGTTCTTCTTAGAATCAAACCAAATTAACATGGTTGTTGGGTTTCCTGAAGTTTGTTTAACAAACAAACCAAAGAAAAGGTTAATCTTCAGGAAGAGAACAGCAAGCAGTTTAAAGTTGATCACAGGTGTTCTTAGACCCCCATCATAGCAAAATTTCTTTTGAGCTAAGAGAAAAAAAACTTTAAATGAAGTGCTGCTATGACAGTTTTATATTTAAGATAAAACATGAAGCCAGGAGTTATACTCTAGTTCTGCACTTTTCTAAATAAATTTGGTTTGCTTAACATGAATTTATTATAATGCCTATGTAATTTGGGGGTCTAGTTCAGCCAGTCACCAAAACAGATCCAATTGATGAAGACAGATGAAGGGATGGCATTTAGATTACATTTGTTAGAATGACAAAGCAATATGTACCATTACCAATAGCTAGGGTGAATTGTTCACCTAATATTCTGAGATAAAGTTATTTAAGCAATCAAGAATTCTTCCAGTAATTTCTGTTAATCTATTGTTTTCAATTATGTAAAATTGCGACAATAAAGTTATTTACTTTAACCAGTGATGTATATACTAAGCTTAAATTTCAACCAGCTGCTCTTATTTTTCCATCTCTCTGTACAAGAGCCTTTGTTCACTTTGCAAAAAAAGTTTAAAAATTAAAAAGCGGTTCCTAGGAGAGATTAAAAAAAAGGGGGAGATAAAAGATGATTCATAAGTTATCTTAGATAAATATAAATTGATAACAACTCTTTATCTCCCAGACCACGGACCCTATTATGTTAGGGCACAATACAAATAATGAGCATTCAGTTGGACTTCGTATTATTCAGGAAAATAGAGACTGTTAGGATTTAACCTCAGTTGCAATGTCAACATCTTAAGTATTTTTACTAAACTGTTACACAATTGTGAAAAAAACTCCATAGCTTTAGAGTTCTCATATATCCTGAAACTCACTTTCAATGTCATTTACCGTTGCATCTGAAGTGAAACAGTAGTCACTGACAGGGTTTTATAGACATAGTTTATGAGTAGATGTCACTTAAAAGAAGTGGAAAACATTTTCTCTGAGCAACTTCTCAGTTGGCTGTATCCAAAGTATCATCTCTTTGGGAATCAAAGCCTTCACTAAGTTTTTTAATTCACTGAAAGTAGAGTTCATCAGTTGTAGGAATGGTTTTTTAAAGCAAAAATGTCAGCAACATATCTGTACTACATATATTACTATGACTGATCATTTTGAATGAATGTGAAAGAACTGAGACTGTAGAAATCCTCAATTTAAAAAAAAAACAAAAAACAACACAACAATCTGGGGCATGTGATCCTAAGAGCTTTTTTGTAATAACTTCCCAACCTGGTTGCAAAAACTTCCCAGCCTGAAACACCTATGTTATCAGATTCAGAATTGCCCAAATCCATCTTCAGGATTACAATAAAGTCATACACCCTTGAGCTAAAGTGTCCCTCTAGAAATGGAGAATCCAGAGTATGGCAAAGGGATTCTCAAGAGGGCACAAGGATGTGTGAAAATTTCACATTGTAACCATTTAGGTGGGAGTTGGATTTCACATTTATTTCAAAGAACATTGTCTGTATAGGATTGCCTTAAAATGATAAATTATATTAAAAGGTCATTTAAATATTTTCAGATTTTATTTCTGTCATGGAAGCTTCAGTTTATAAATTAGGCTCTGAAATACAGACTGAGAAATACACTCTATGACAAAATTATACTTTTCGGAGCAAGAACTGTAGTGCATTCACATACACAACTGACATCTTACATAATGATCCACAAACTGAAATAAAATTAAAATAAACACTATGTTTACTGATACTGTGTTCCTTAGAATCTCTGTCCTACTGCCAACAGGCACAGGAAAAAGTTCTTTGGCTACATGCGCTGGCTAGTCCTAGTGTTGATGGAAGAACGGAAACATCTTTCAATCGCATCCAAGTGAAAGGGGATCTTTGTTCTGTGTTCTAGTGGGACTGAAAATACACATTTTTAAACTCAAAGGTGTATGCTCTAGGAAGACTTAGAAGATGTTTGTTAACTGAGGAGGCTCCAACAGGGGAAGTTAGACTAAATGTGTCACTGTTAAATTTATGACAAGTTTCAGGGGCCCAGATACTTCCAGGTTCCAAGAAATCTTAAAGTAATGCAGAATTGAAGGAAAATTATTTTTGCATGTACTTCACAAAAGCAGATTAATTGACTGCATATTTCTGTTTGAATAAACATTTAAATTCAAAGTTTAAACTTTGCTTAATGAGAACACAAAATATTTCCATGGTATATTTTGCAAGAGATCAGGAAAAAAAAAAAAA
>NW_010418220.1:14878-28153 GCF_000710305.1 Buceros rhinoceros silvestris | reverse complement strand
CTTCATCCGCGAAGCCAAGCCATGATGATGGTGATAACATGCAAATCTACTGGCCCTGATTGCCCCTCTCCAGTGCAAACAGATGTAATTGTCATCTCCTTGGAAAGCACCATTCACTCCAGAGTTCAAGCTAGACATCTGTGCTGCCTCTGTGCTATCAAAGGATATTTAGTCAAGGGCAACATTTTTTTCTGGCTCTGTGAACTTTGGTAGAAAAACTCAGATTTCCACACTGTCTCCATGGACCAGATAAGGCACCAGTGTAGATAGGAAACATTACAGTAATTTGAGATAACTTGTCTGGTGGCTTAGGCTACTAAATGCCTCATTATAGAGTTATATAGACTAGTACTAGCATGCTCATCTACTAGCTATAGTACTAGCATACTCTTCAGTATTTTTTGACACTTCTGATTACTTAATTTTTAAGTTTGAACCACTTCATTTCCACATATTCATCTTGAGAAAGTACAGTCATTAATCATAGGGAAATACCTGCTTTGGCTTCATCTAACCCCGGTTTATTATGTAAATATGACACAGAAGTCCATCTCTGAGGTAGCTGCCTAGGTTCAGTGAAGAAAAGATTGCACTGGGGAGAACAATCCGTCTCTTTCCAGTACCTGCCATTTCAAAAGGTCTTATCTTTCCTCTGTCTCCTGACTACAAAGGGACATTAGATACTGTCTCAGGCTAGATGAGGTGCGTTCTGCCCTTAGTCAACATGGAGGTTGAAGTTGTACTTGAGAGAAAAGGGAAGGGACCGATCTGATCTTACCTGTGATGTTGTGGTGTATAATACCATTTGGCAGGCACTGGGCAGCTTCGAGGAAATGTTCTGTGTACCTCTTCCTTAAAGACTGGTTTCTGGACAGGAAGAGCCATGTTGTTTTTTCCTTAACTAACAGAGAAATTCGGGATTAAGACAGATGACTGCAGCACGGTGAAGAATGTTGCTAACTCAGATGCATCCTTGATAGACATGTACATACACATGCACGCACATACACATGGACAAATATATTCTTAGCAATGACAGACTAAGACTTAAACTCTTTCAACACTTGGAGTGTTGGAAGTGAATGAAGTTATTCACTTCTGGCTCCTCACCCAGGGTAAGAATGCACCGCATGGATTTCACACCATCATTTCCTGCAACTGTGCTGCGTCCCTAGAAAGGCAGAGTAAGCAGGAGCAAAGGAGACCCTATGGACTCCCGAGGAAATGAAGGCATTAACACAGCCACGTGACTCTGAGATCCATCAGAAGTGGGATATTTAACCCCCCTGGGCCTCTTTGAAAAGCCCAGCCAAGGTAGAATATTATCCCACAGAGCTGGGGAAGAGCAAGGCGAGTATGTTTATTTCATGTATTTCATCATGCTGACCAGTGATTTTTTCAAAGAACAAGAAGTTTTCACAGATAAAGGGAATAATGGGATAATATGATCTGCTTCAAAGTTGTTGAATTTTTTTTTTTAATGAAGTCACATATTTTAAAGTCAAAAAAGAGAGCTTTGGACACTTAACGTTGTCTTCAGGCTTATACAGACCCAAACAATTTACATTAAAACCTCTGCAGCAAACCCATACCTTCTGTGTGGGCTGTACCTACCTCTGGGAAAGATAGCTAGCCTTGTTTCTGAATCTCAGATCCCTGAAAATCTAACTCACCCCCTTGCTAAATTGATTCACAAGGTAGCTGCCTTCATTTTAAAAAGTGGTCAGTTATTTCAACTCTGAATTTAGCTGATTTCAGTTTCCAAACAATCCTTCCCCCCCACTTTTTTCCCCTCTAGTTTTACAGCTGTCTGCTATCAGATATTATTTCCTCATAGAGGTGTTACAAGACCGTGATCAAACACTCTCTTGATTTATTCCACATAATCTGCGTGGATTTAATTGCGTGTATTTCTCGCACACCACAAGTCATTTCAGTAACAGCATTTCCGGAGCAGAGTACAGGCAGCCAATATCACTTCCTTATTTCTTTTCCAGTGGCTTTTTCTTGCCATCTAGCACAGAGGTCAGATTCTTTCCCTGACTCTCCTCAGGGCTCAGCTCTACCCAGCTCAGTAGTTGAGGCAGTAACACAACTTCTGTAGGTGATACACGAGGAAGGGTTGCTCCTTCGTGTCAGTATGAAAGAAAACATGCAACTGTGTCATTCAGGGGGCATCAACCAAAAATTTACGTGGTGACTAGTAAGGGGAGGTGGAAGATCTGGGTATTTTACAAATGGCACAAATGTTTATGGCTCAAGGTCAGCCAATCCTAGGGCAAACCTCCGTGGAATCTCCAGGTTAAGGACATACCAATGGGTCTGAGCTATTAAAGACTGTTTTAAAAAGCACTAGAGAAGCAGTAAATTCAATTTATCTAGCCAATAGCAGAAACAGAATCCAGAGACAGGCTTAAAGTGTTTGCTAGAGTTGAAGAGTTTCCAGGTTTTTGCAGCTGGATTTCTGGGGAGCATCTTTTGTTTTCTAAAGACGCATTTTGGTAACATTGATTTCATTCTCACTTGTGCTCTATCTCAACAAATACCTTTCTCTGGCAATTAATTAGCATTTCTGCAATTCTTTGAGTGACTCCTAGAGTGTATCATTACTTTCATTATTAATTAGTTAATATCGTAAAATAAATACAGCCGTGAAAGAGCAACAAAAATTGGTATGGTTTCACCTATTTGGCATGAGATAACAGGATGTTTTGACAAAAGAGTGTCCTGTTAATTACTTAATATTTTTCAAAGAAATATGTTTGTTTTTCAGCTATTAAAATCTCATCTAGAAAACGGAAGCACATCCTCTCAGTCGCTGCCGCAGACCACTGAGGTGTTTTTCATCTGTAATGCAGCTTGGGCTAAAGTTTCGGGGGCCTGCAAGCATCTCAGGTTTTTTCCACGCTGCATGGCCTGATAATGTCTACAGCCAAACAGGACTCTCTGATACGCCGTTGACTCCTCAGCATACAACTCCTTGTCATACGCTGTTTACAGTCTAAATATTATTTCCTTCTGCCAGGTACACAGCAGCCCAGCAAACATGACTTTGTCCCCAGGAACAAACAACGACAAGGACTCTGCTGCTCTTGTACCTTTGGATTCTGGGGTTGTGATGTTGGCTTCGGCAGGGGGTCCAGCACCAACCTCATTAACCGCCACAATACTGAACCTGCAGTAAGCCAAAGAGACAGGTTTGGGGTTTAGGTTGCTTTGGAAAGATTACCTGATAATAAGTTTTAGCAGCTGCTACGGAAGTGCTTGACTTTCAGAAAAGACCTATCTAAATATAATGCTCTGGGCAATTTATAATAAAAATAAAATCAGCCAGAATCCGAGTTCCCCAAAGGTGGACAAGAACAGAATCTTCTAAAGTAAAGCTCAAAATGGGATTTCTGACTCAGAAGTACAACTCAATTTCACTTCAAAGGAAGATCTGTATTTTCCAGAGCAAGCAGAATGCAGGCCTTTGTGTTTAATAAAAATTAAGAAATTTTTCCAGATGTTTAAAGGACCAGAGAGGACTGCTCTGTAATTCTCTGAATATACTGATAACATGTCACATAAGCTTAAAAAAAAAAAAAAAAGAAAAGAAAAGAAAAACAGCAGCTAAGAAAACGCAGCCGGCTGGCTCTATATCAAATTGCTTTTCCTTCCTCTCCATCTGACTTCCAGGTAAGCAGCCAACTCATCTGGAATGACTCCGTTACCTCAAGGAAGGGAGCCTTGCTTGTGGCAAGAACAGAAGAAAACAGGATAATCGGACCAAAGTGGCATTTGGGCACACCCTGTCCTATCTGGGAAGAAGTGCTACAGCACACGTGGCCGTGGCCGGTATCTTTTCTTTTCGTACCTGTAAGTGTGGTTTGGCAAGGTGGAGTAGAATTGGAAGCTGTGCCCTCTTGAAGCTCTCAGCAGTTCGTGGTTCTCACTGGCCAGGAGCAAGTTATACCCAACAACCAACCCATTTGGAAACAGTGGTGGAGACCAACTAACTTCAACAGTGTTTGGACTTGAACTCTGAATCCCTTTAATGACAGGAGCTGTTGCAGGAGCTGCAAGAGACGGAACTAACTGACTCTGTGACAGCATTTAGGACAGTGTTTTTTCTTTTTTTAGTAAATGTTTAGGTTTCACATCTGTTAACTCGTTTATACTAACATATCTGATAAGGGACAGCAGAAAATTTCAGCAATGGTTAAGATGTTTTAGTGTTCAGGCAAAGGTGTGTGTATTTCAATCCAAAAGTTAGCATGCATAATGCCACACAGAAGCATCCAGTGTGCCCTCACAGTTTTGACCGTGTACCTTTCTGCGCACATTTTTCATACTAAAAGCAGGAAGCAGCCCTAAACCTTCTAGTTCAAACAAAGCAGCACGTAGTGTTTTACTTTTGTCTTCTGCTACAGACAACATACACATCATTCTGAAGACCAAGCAACATCTTTCTTTTCTGTGAAAGAAAGAACAAGGAAACCTACATGTTTCTGGTACAAAAGATGCGATTAATAGTGCGATTCATTACCTCCAAAAGCATGTGTCCGGTAACTGGGGCTAGATGGAGAATGGAGCTGCAGCTGAGATGTAATAATCCAAACTACTCGAAACACATACTCTGTGAAGGCTTGAAGGTCTCTGACTGTATATGAAGTTTCAGATACTACCTAGATCAACGCACAGACATAATCATTCTTTTTTCCTCCATCTGCAGCTACTGTGTAGGGTGTTATCAGGGTAAAAGAAGTCTCATACCACAACATACATATTTCATGATACAAAAGTGCAATAAGTTTAAATAAGAGGAAGTTCTGGGAGTTATTTCCAGCATGGACTTTGATTTTCCATCCTTTCAGAACTTCTTCTCTTCTTTTTTCTTCAGAATGCACTACCAAACCTAAACAATGAGTGGATGGGTGGAAGGATGGATGCAATATAATAGTAAATTTGAAGAATAGGGTAAAAAAACCCTAAACCAATAGCATATTATAGGCAATGTATTTTAAACTGTTGATACATATACTGCAGGTTGAAGATCAAGGCTCCTGGTTACACTAAAACATTTACAGTGTGAAGTCATTGTTCTCCATTATTTCACCTGTGATTAATTCGGAAGAACTTCCTGCTTAGCAAATTATCTTTACTTTTGATTTGTGGCACCGACTTGCCGTGATTTGTAAATTGGTCCAATAGAGATGATGGCAAGATAACAAGTGTATAGTTGACGCAAAAGAACATAATATGCGACAAACTGCACTGAATCAGAACAAAGGTCTATCTAACCAAGTATCGCATCTTTGACAAGAACCAAAAAAAACTTCTCTAGGGAAAGGTATTAAAAAAAAAAAAAAAAGAAAGAAAGTCTATAGTGGTATTTCTCCCAAATACTCTCAGTTTTGGCATTTTAGAAGCATGGCTCAAGATGAAACAATGGCAATATTTACATTTAGCAGGAGTAATTTTTTTTTCTCTGTTAATTTGTCCAGTCACTTTGCTAACCCAATTTAGTAATTGTAATAATTGTAATACTTAGGAGTTTAAATTTAATAATTTACCATCCACATGTGTCAGGAAGCAGCTAACCTTTTTAACTATACATTCTGCAAGGACATACCTTGATTTGCTAGCTTTGAACCTGCTCGTTTCCATAAAGATCCCTAATTCCTGCATTTGAGGAAATAGGGAATAACTGTCCATTTCTCAGCTTCTCCACGATGCTCATGATTTTGCAAATCTTTTTTTGTGTGCATGAAATATTATCCAACATTTTTTCTAAAATAAAACGAAGAGCAGAGAAGAACCTATTTCCTTGTAAAGTAAAAGGAAGCATCCTTCTTTACCTCTGTGTACCTCCAGTCTCCAGGGAGCTGATTGAACTTCCACTGGATAATGTACTTCACCCCAGAGACGTTAGCTGGCTTCCATCCTAATGTGATGCTGTGGTTTCCAATGGCAGATGCAAATGGTGCTCTAGGCTTGTTCAAGTAATCTGAGGGGAAAACACAATACAACAGTACGGAAAAACCTTTCATGGCAATCTCTGGGTCTTGAGGATGAAAGCCTATACCCCACAGGCCTGAAAGCTGTGAAGCCACTGAAAACAGACAAAAGAATATATTGAAAATGATGCTGAATATATCACATGACATTTTACAGACAATTTGATAAGTAAGCCTCAGTGCCAGCAAATTTAACTATAGCTCTGCACTTGTGTAAACGCACTTTTAGTTTTAGTGTAGGGAGACTTCCGAAGAGGTTTTCAAGGGGGCTATTTCAATAGCACTATATTGGCCCAATTGATCCTACATAAACAGAAGGAGCTTTTGGCAAAGGTTTCAAGATTGTAGCCAGGTCAAGGATGGGTGCTCGACAAAGTCTTATTTAAACATTTGAGATTGGGCTAAAAAAGTCTCACGCCCGTGAAAGGGAGGGAAAAAATGTTTTGCTGTAGGATAAACTTCATTGTGTTTGTTAAAACATAAAGAAGAGTGGTAATTTTCTGATGAATCAAAACACTCCAGACATTCCTATTTTTTCAAAGAAATCCAGATAATAGAACAAGACCGTAATCTTAAAACTTTATAAGGCTATGAATCGGACACAGGACTCCATTCGGACTTACTCTGTGCTTCAACTCCATATGCATCCTCTGCACGGCTACAACCAAACTTACAGGAAACCGTCTGTGGAGGGTACAGAACTGACCGGTTAGTTTGGTGTAAAGGCAAACCGCCTCCTAGAATTATGCAAACACACTGTCAATACATATGAATCTGGTGGACATTTCGAATGCATACAAGCCTTGTGGAAATCGCTACATTCATTCTAAAAACTAGCAGTACCACAGATTCACTCTGAAGGTCTTCCCAAGAGCCTTTCCATCAATTCACGGGGTTAGGGTTTTCCTCCCTACAAACTGTGTCTTTGTGGAAAGCACAAATAATGGACTACATTAAAGTTGGAGATAGACTTCAGTGACAACCATGGAGTTAGGAAGAAATGGTTTTTAACTTGTGAGTGATATGTTCCACATGTTGGATTTCATCCTTTCCCGCTTCATGTGCTTTCCATGAATGAGGCACATTCTTATGAATGTGCTTCCAGGGAATTTTCGAAATAGTTGAAATTAGTGATTTGTAAGAGCAGCCATGCCTAATGCACACTTCCTTGTTAGTAGTCATTCCTTCTGGTACAGTTGTGTCTACGAGCTGCAAGCGTAACAAATACCACAGGGCAGCGAGTTCTCTGCACTCCCATCCTAAGAACAGAAAATTGCAAAGAGCTTTCAGTTTAGGTAGGGAACATAGATACAGTGCTACCCTGCTTTATAGGTAGAGAACTTAAGAAGAGGTAGTAACGTTTCCCAGGTGGATCTCAGTAGCTTAAAAATTACACGCAAGACTGAGCCTCCCGGAAAGCCAAAGCTTTTGCCAAGTGATGGTTTGAGATTTTCCAGGCAAGCATTTTATTTGTGCTCATTTTATTCTGCAAGTTCATACGGCCTATAAAATCCTGAAGTTTGCTTCATACAGCAGCCACCTTTCAAGTGGTAATTAACTTTTAGAACACTCGGAAGCTGTTTGTTATGTTAAGTGCACAAAATTTTTAATTGCTCTTCCTGTGATTCTAGGAGATACACTTCCGGCACCCTACGGAAACTGGTTAGATTCGTTATTTCAGACAACACAGTTGCAGCTGAGGCAGATTTACAGACTTGCTTAGCAGTATACTCCTATATATCCTGTGTTATCACACATCTAGGCTTTCAGTGCCAAGTGCAAGCACTTAAAAAGATATTCCAACGATTCTGTACTCAGAGAAATAGAAAACCTCCCAAGTCAATTCTCACAACTGTTCGCAGGCAAAGGCCTGGGTATTAGCAGCCATCAGTTACCAGCTGTACACTGGAGCTTTTGTTCACAACCAAGATTTGTTTAGTTTGCAGGCGATAGCGTCCTCAGGCTACATGCTGATTCATAGAGCCACTTTCTTCACTCCACACAGACATTTCTGACCATTTGGGTTTTGGTGTGGTTTTCTTTCCTCTTCTGACCTGTCTCAAAACCATGAATCCAATTTTTGCTTGAGGTAAGAGGATTACTAAAGCTCCTAGCCTTAGAAATTTTGAGGGAAATTTGCCATCTGCTCTGCCTGAAAACAATAAATCCTCATATATTCTCCATCAATCAGAACCATCCTTGTATGAGCCAGATCCCGCTGCCCATATTCCAGTGAATATTCCCACCGGATTCCGTGGGTGAGAGGTATTGAGGAAGTTCCAGGCCTGGCCCCATCCTTCTCACTGTAAATGCCAGTCCATCTGCAGCACAGACCAGGCTCTCCTCCGTTGAGATTTCTTTCTAAAGTGCAACATGTGGCCCTTGCGGTATTGCATTTTCCTTCATTTGGACTCTCCACCCAGTTAGGAGTGTGTTTTGCCTTCTAGCTCCCACTCCTTGTTTCCACTTCTTGCCCAGCTGGTGTCATACCAGCCTTAATAAGCATTATCTTTGGATCATCTTCGACGTCATTAATGAAAACCTGGATAAAACCAGGCTCCTGTGAGCACCTAGAACACAGTTTAAACAGGTCTGTACTGTGCTTCGTGCTGGTGTGATTAGTCTGCGTTCTTTAAAGCAACAGTCATTGCTACGCAGCATTTTTAATGCCAACATGTCCTTAGCCACCCTGCTGGAAAGAAAGGATTCAGGTACTTAACTCACTCTTCAGCTTTAGGGAGCACAGAACAATTAGTCCTGGACTGATAAGTTTGTGTATCTACACTGTATTTCTTAGCACTGTGTGGACATAGTACTGACTGAAACCACGGTTTATTTTTTGTATTGATCTGATGATAACTTACCTCACATGTTCTGGTGTATGTCTTGTTCTGCCAAGAAGCAAATTAGCAAAATGTGGGATTAGCATATATAATCACAGGGTATTTCAAACAGATAATATCAATTAATTAGAAGTTTCTTACAGTGAAATTACACTACAAAACATTATCACTGGCAAATAATGAAAGAAGGAAAACCCACACTTGAAAAACCAGAAAGTCAACATTAAAATGATGCCAAGGATGAATGAGTTTCAGGTGTTCAAGAGGTCCAGTAAAAAGAGCAGTTTAAAAATTATCAGGGCCATTGTCCCAGACCAGTGCTAATTCTCATCCATCTGGTTTAGTACAAGCAAGAAATCAATCTAGTAAAGACCATGTGCTTCATTACATCTGCACACAACTCTGGGACAGGCCCCACTAGAGTAAAATCCTGAAAAGCACATTCTTCCTCACTGCCTGAAAATCTGGGTGAGTGGTTGAGCTTAATGAACTGTAAAATATCCCCACATTTTGACAAACACAATGAAAACTTTTGATATTACAGGTAACTCCCATAGCAAAAATTATTAGCTCCTCACAAGAGAATTGATAAACACACTGAGAGAAAATGTGGACATTACATCTTTTCACAGAAACACTGCTCTGGTTAGGTTTTCCACATCTGCTGTTGGATAAGGTGTTTGACGGACTGGAGACAAGTGCTATAGAGCCAAGGTTAAGGCAATACTCACACATTTCAGTGGGCAATTGATTTGCACTGTTGCATTCCAAAACTGACATCCCTGTGTGCACTGCAAAGACAAATGATGGCTTTAAAAAGGACATTTCTAAAGGGAAGAGATACTGCAGTGCTAAGGGTGAGGACAAGAGTTCAATTTCCAGCTGCAGGAAAACATTCTGCACGACCAAGTCACTTAGCCCCTTCGAGCCCTGGTTCCTTAACAAGAAAATACGCATTTACAGCACCTAAACTCCGTAACAAAATATTAACTGTACCAAAGATTAGAGGTACTCAGATACTACGGTAAAGGAGTTACGTTGTGTGGTGCCCTTCTCAATGTAAAATCAAATACAGAACAGAGGAAAAAAGAAATCATCCTTAAAGATTGGTTTGGCAAAACAGTGGATGTTCAACAACCAGCCCAGTTCTGATAAAGTCTTTGACACCCTTGCGTGTGCCGAGAGCACTAATGGGACTACAGGACACCTGAGTGGGCTGTGACCACTGCCTGAGGAGAGGGCTCAGCTTTGCACAGGAAAGAGCTAATGCACAGCACTGGGATGGGGGAAGGAGCCCTGGCTAAGACAGTCCATGTTCAACCTTTCTCTGGGCACGAGACACCCAGCCAGTCAGGATGTGTGTGACCAGTGCTCCCTCTCTCTCGACTTTATTTTACCACTTGTTCTCTGTGGACAATTAACAGACAGGCAGGACGTAGCACCGTCAAACACAGTGGAAAGCCATTAAGACTGTTTTATTCAGCTACCTTTGTACAGCAATTCAAGTTGGCGGTCATACATATTCTTTGAAGAGCCGTTGAGAACTCAGTCATCAATATTTTCCACCGAGATTAACTTGAATTGCATTTGAAATCTGAACTACGGGAACAAACTAGGGGATTTTAGCTAATGTTCCCCTAGTATCCCTTTCCATACTAGGGTATGGAAAGCTTATGTTAAGCTAGAGAGTCCCCAAAACAGACCCAACCATATGAAGTCCTAGAGAACTCTATATTTTCAACAATTTTCTCCCATCAAATCACTGAGAAAACAAAATAAACTGCTCAGCTGTACAAAGGCAGCTGAATAAAACAGTCTTAAGGATTTGCACTTTGGAAGGAACACTAGTTTTGACTCATTTTCTCAAAAGTGATTATGAACCTTGCAGATCACAAATGTGAACATGACTCACAGCAGAGTTCCACATCCTCTACACATTTTCTTTAAACAAAAAACGTAATTACATCTTTAATAATTTGAGCCAAATCTAAGCACATAACCTACTCACTTGTGCCAGTCAGGCAACTGTGCACATTTATGTGAAGTCTTTGACAATGTGATCATTGTTCCCTTTTTATTCAAATAGCAGTAACATAAAATGTGAGTAATTTACAAAGCAAACCATTACTCACTGCTCCAGTGACGTCACTAATGTTGCAAAGGTCAGTAATTCCAAGTTCTCCTTCCTATAAGAGAAATACATACATTGTTACAAAGAGTCAAAATATTAATCAAAGAATTTGGGGGGAAAATATATTAAAACATTGGTTTCTTGTAAAACATATTTTCTTTGACTATTGTTTCCTCATTTGAGGAAATTTATTGTTGGCACACCAGTAGCTTCTCACCTGAGACTAATTTCAGCGTACCATCATACAATGACATCGGCAGAATGGGTTGGTGTTAATTAAATTATCTCAGGTAGGAATCTGGCTCTCATCTCCTGATTCTGGTTCACTGAGTCAGTAACAAATGCTTCATAAATATATTTGGCATAAAACAAAGCCAAGCAGCTTTGACCTCTTGGGAACAGGAAGACCTTCCTTCAAGCTAAGTGCCGTTTGACTGGCCTCCTTTTGAAGGGGTTTTACGCAGCCATATGATGACCGCCCTTCCCCTCCTGCCAAAAGTGCTTGCAAGCTCAGGTGCCTGTTTCTTCACATCATTCAAAGTGTGCAAACGCAGTCACCGCTTGTGAAGAGTGATTGATTTGAGGATGTGGGTAACAACCTTGGAGAAACTGAATGTTATTTCTCAAGTTTTGTCCTGCAAACAGGTAAGAGCACCCTTAATAAAAAAACCCGCAGGAGCGTTCAGCCCACTGGGCACACCGCAACAACAGTGAGAATCAGGGGTGTCACAAAGCAAATGTGAACACAATAAGCAGACTGGGGGTGAAAAATAAGCTTTACAGCTCTCAGACTCCAAGAGTATATTTTTCTCCTCTAAGTCCCTTACACAATACATTTGCTGAACATGAATGCGATTTTCCTGTCTTTCAAAGCTGAGAGGGAGAGCAACTTATTTCTTATTCTGAATTAATTTAAACTTAAATCAAAGGAACCCCATTAAAGTTATCATTGCACGATAGGCTTCCATCAAGGGATGAAATTAACTCTTTCACCGGTGCAAGAGTTCGTAATAGTTTTAAAGGAACTGTCAGAGAAATGTATGAAATAAAACAGAGCAGGTGATAGTCCTCTGCAGTAGGTTTCCGCAGTCAGCCCTGAGGCACAAAATGTCCTTTTTACAGAGCAAAGGTACACGGTCTTCTAAACACCACCAACATTTCAGGCAAACAGAAGCAAGGAGGTAACTCCTGAAAGCCTCATGCAGAATTACTGTTTGTATTCGAGAGGCTTTGCTTATCTTTGTCATGCATCAGTAGAAGGAAAAATAATAAATTCCACTTGACTATTCAAAGGAACCCTAAGAAAGCATGAGATTAAGGATCCAACCGCTTACTTTCATACTTAAAGATACATCCACAATTTAATGCATAGGTGACTTAAAAAAGAATCTCAAACTAGTTTGGGATAATTCTGTGAGCCACAATTTCTCGTGAATATACAGTTTCCATAGACTTATATCAGAAAAGCCATAGATCAGACTGAAAGGGATAATTCAAGTGAATAAACTGAAAGAATAGAGGTTTCTCTCCTCCACCTTCCAGGGTCTTTAACATTTTTAATACTTTCAGGAGCTGTTGGAACATAAGTAGACAAAGATAGTAGAAAACAAAAACCCATGCAACCTGGCTAATCGGATTTCTTCCTTACCAGCTTCCACAAATTCAAATGTTAAACATTAGTTCTCAAACTCTGCTTTTATTCAGATACATTCTTTAGGATAATTTTGAAAAAGCTGATATGTAACAGAAAATGCACACAGTGCTAGCAACCATCTATGTTTCAGAAGATTAAGTATGGTTTTTCAAAACTTACCAGGTTACTTGTACATAAGTTTTGACAAATTTGTGAGATAGTACAGTGCACTGCAGAAATCCACACACAGTAAAAAGCAGCAAGTCTCTTTAGCGGGAGATCCCACAGGCAAGCGTTCCTCATAACTTAAACAGTTTCATCTGTCAGCCTGATTCTTTCCTTGACTTGGCCATACGGACTCCTTTCAGTCTAGATGACGGAGACGTGACTGAGACATTTCTGCGTTTTTGTTTATTTAATATTCTTTAAATCCTTGTTCAGAATCCCTTCGTTCAACAACTTTGCAGCTTCCTGGAGCACTTGTCTTGAAATTGCACAACATCTATTTCATAGTTTCTTATTAAACCACTGAAACAAAAGGGCTGACCAATGAAAGTCAGCGTATCTCCTTACATAAATATCATTAACGTAAAGAGGAAACTAAGTGCAATGCTTGTAATCAGGTGCTCCAAGCAACATGGAAGCAGGGAAGGAGTGAGGGCAAACTAG
>NW_010418220.1:5322-14780 GCF_000710305.1 Buceros rhinoceros silvestris | reverse complement strand
AGAGTGAGGGAAAACTGGCCCGATCTTCATTTCTACTATGATTAAGCTATTCCTAAATATTTTCAAGCCTACAGGGAACGGCTCCTAGCTTTTGCTATATCCCAAACTGTTCCTGAATGAAAAGAAATATTTCTAAGTTCAATCTTAAAAAAAAAAAATCTTTTAATTGCATTTAACTATTCAACACCTTTTTGGTTTGGGTTTTTTTTAGGAACAAATTGATTGTTGGGATGTCTTGGGTCTTGTTTGGGGCTGTATAAGGAGGAGCAGCAAGAGGGGAGAAGGAGGGATCAAATTAAGCACCCAGTGAGGAATGTAATCGAAGTGCATCTGAAAGCCTGAAGAAGTTGGCAGCCATATAAAAATGTTGGCATTCGGCTCTTAGGTCCAGGCAGTTTGGTTAGTATCAAATACACGTGACTCGCACTTTCTTTGTAACTGGAAAGGTCTGCTATTACCGACGATGATAATTCTCTAAGGAAGCGTTTGCACGCTCGTCTGTGAGTAGTTGATGCCCACCTTGCACAAATGGGCTCTGACCATTGCTGCAATACAGACAGTGAATAAAATAATAACAATAAAGACGTTATTCAAATGAACAACTCGGTTTATGATGCAGAAATTTTTCTTAGACTTCCAACGCTATTTTCCACCAGGTGTCACTGTAACATCCCATAAACCGAGACCATCAAAGAAAAAAAAATGTCTCCTTTTAGTTCACCTTCCTTCACGGTCGAAACTAATACCAGCAGTCACTTGAGTCTTTGGATTCTCCAGGAATTCTTCAGGAAGAGAGTATTTATGAGCTTTCGAAACTGAACTTTAAAAAACAAAGGGTTTGTAAACTCTGTAAATGATGGAACTTAAGTGTTATTTTAAGCGCATCCCTTCCATAAAACTGCATAAAACCAGAGATCCAAATTCAGGGAGATATAATAAATAAACCATGTCCTTTATATTATAGATTTACTTACAGAACATCATTTCCTTCATCCCAAAGACCAGTGCAGGGAGATGATCTGCGAGGGAGAAGACAGGGAATGAAAAGAAAAACAGTGGTGTAGTGAGTAACAGAGAAAACCAAGCCCTACTGCAACTCCCTTCCTGAACAGCACTGTATATCAGAGCACCTCACAAACTACGGATTCATCTTCAAACTTCTTTGAGAGAATAGAAATATATACAGACAAACGATCAGCCCTAATAGTAATGAATATAGGGGAGAAAAATTCATATTATTGCTGACAGTAAAGCAAGTAACTAATATCTTTATATGAGGAGCAGCTGAGGGAACTGGGGGTGTTTAGTCTGGAGAAGAGGAGGCTCAGGGGAGACCTTATCAATCTCTACAACTCCCTGAAAGGAGATCGTAGGAAGGTGAGGGTTGGTCTCTTTTCCCATGCCACAAGCAACAGGACTAGAAGAAACAGCCTCAAGTTGCGCCAGGGAAGATTTAGGTTGGACATTAGGAAAAATTTCTTTATGGAGAGGGTTGTGAAGCACTGGAACAGGCTGCCCAGGTTGGTGGTGGAGTCCCCTTCCCTGGAGGTGTTTAACAGACGTGTGGGTGTGGTGCTGAGGGACATGGTTTAAGGACACTGGCAGTGCAGGGTGAATGGTTGGACTCAATGATCTTAAAGGTCTCTTCCGACCAGATGATTCTGTGGAATTACCACGATCCATAAAGACAAATCTTTCCTGCCTGTGAACGTGCATGTGACTGTGCATATGTGTACAAGAACGGTATAAGCAGACTAATGATCCAAGACACAGATCTTTAGGGCTCCGCTGCACTTACAGCAGTAAGTACTTACAAACTGAAATTGTTGGGTCAAGGTGGGTGGCCAGCCCCCTCTACCATACTCTCCAGGGCACAGACACAAGGTGTTACACCTACAGCCAGAGAGATCAGTTGTAAAGCGTCTCCTGGGCTGCCGAAGGTTACAGCCCGACATGTTCAACAAAAACTGATGCCAGCTTCAGGTTATTTCAATACTCCAGAGCGAAAGCTCTCAAATTTTAGGGCAGGTCCTGACTGACCCAGTCCAGGAGCCATGCCATCAGTCCTGCCCCACCGGGAGCAACCTCTGTCAAAAAGCTAGGCCAAGCAGCTCAAGGTAATACCCACTCCAGCAATTGAATTTTAATCTGTTTCCGTGTGCGAGTCAGGCACTTAAAATCTCATCAAATAAAACACTTGGCCATGCCCCACCATTTCAACACATCTGTACGTAGTTTCTCAAAATCTCAGCACACAGCGGCAACTGGGAGGACTGCAAAAACAGAGAAGGGGATAGCCGAGGAGGCAAGGAGGGAGACACCCAATGCCCCCAGATGTCTGTGTTTAATCTGGACTATTTGCATCCAGTTGCAAAGCACAGAAAATTCCTTGAAGTTAGACCACATTCATAAGTCCTAGCTTGAAGGCGGGGTAGAAGTTGGGAGAGGTAAGAAAAGACTGTCAACCCCACAGCCAGCCTACAGGGCAGAGCAATGAGAAGGAAAACCTCCGTTATTAAGCATGGGTTCCTAAGCCCTTTGCCTTGCAGGGGTAGCCTTGAAAAGATACGCCGATGTGAAGCACTCACTAGTGATGATGGATTTTCACTCTTTTCCAACTATCACAGATTATTCTCGTTTTCCCTCCAGCAATGGGCCCTCATTAGCTTTTGAATATTCAATAAAGTAAGTGAACATGGACCCTAAGGGAAAAAAAAAAAAGCTTCCCACCCCTGCCTCCCTCCCCTTTTATTTGTTAGTGCAAAAGCTCAGGCAGCTGTTTGTCTGGCTATAGCAGCCAGTCGGTCAGGGAGCGCTTTGTACAAACAGAGGGAAGGCTATACGAGAGAAACCCCCTGGAGTCTGGTTCAAGATTTATATCTATGTCTGCAGATTAAAGAAGCGGGGTTGGGGAGGGGGGAGAAGCAGACTGTTAAACTGGATCAAATTGGAAAGACAGTCATGCATGAGATACTTAGCTAAACCAGTCAGGAGACAGGGATTTGTTTCTATTGATCTGTAGTAATGATGACCAGAGAAATGTCTCATTAAGCGACATGCAACGATGGGTTTCAGACTAGCCAAATTTGATTAACAATGGCAAGAGACGTGAAAACTTGGCCAGGATGGAAAATACGAAGACTGCTAAAGGGTAACACAGATCTGTAAATATGCTGTTAAAATTCAAATCTAAAAAAAATTACCTATCTATGTCATTATATGTAATGATGTTATATATTACTAAACTATATAAACTATGTAATCATCCTATATGACCTGAGGGGAGAAAGAGAGCTAGCACAAAGCAACAATGAAATCCTTGCTGTTAAGTAGATACAGCTTGCACTGCTTTTTTGCATTGCTTCAAAGAGGATAGGTTGGCAAGGTCTTTGCAAAGCTCTTTAGTGATTTGTTCAACTGTGTTATCTATCAGGTGTCTTCCGATTGTTACTAATCAAAATTACTCTGAAACTTGAAGAAAACTGGATTTCAACATACACAAGTGCACAGGTGTAAGTGTAAAATGGCCTGATGCAGCTTGTCTGAAGAGGGCTGCATGGAAAAGATGCACAAGGGTTTTAGAGAGAAACAGAAGGAAAGAAGATTGCATACTGCAGAGGGAGTGACTTACTGCTCTGAGCACGTAGATCAGCGTATAAGAAGATGTAAAGCCAAGATTAGGAGAAAAAGACAAAAGGAGCAGAAGCAGCAGTGTAGATTACATGATATTTGCAGAGCTCTTCAGAACAGTCAGATGCTCAATCTGCACAAACATCTGCCATAAAAGGCTTTACCTCTAACACCTCCTGGTTTCCACGGTATTCCAAAATACCTGAACATTTCATCTCCCAGTAGTTTCATAAAAAGAAATTGCTCACCTAGCAATTCAGAGGAAAGCCCACCTGCATGGAGTTTCTGACAGCTGGAGAAGCAACAGTGCCCACCGTGGAGACAGGAGTTAGCAGGGGCTGGATTTGATCATTTCAGTCACCTGCCCATGAAAGCGTGTTGCTGGAGTGCTGTGTGGATGCACTGCTCCCTAACCTTTTGGTGAATATCTAGAGCATCAGTCCCTCTCCTCACAAAGTTCCTGGCCTTCTCTCCTCAGCTGACCAGTGCCCCTGCATACAGCCGCTGCCACTGGTCCACAGGAACAAGTAGTTCCCTTTCTCCACACAAGCAAGAGCAAAGCCACTTACAGCAAAAAAACCCCAAGTCCTCTAAGATATTTTTCAGCCTCCAACAGACAAACACAGGCACGTTGCAAACAGTGGGAGATATGTCTGATCTCTTCCTGTTTGAGGGACAAGGAAACATTCCCTGGGAAGACCACAGTTAGCAGGAACTACCGCCATGAGAAATCCTGGGATGGTAACCCAGCATGTCATTTCCACCTGAAAAGATAAATGCTGTGGAAAAGCCAACACTTTGTCTCAACTCACTGACATGTGCCAAAACCACAGGCAGCCCAGCTGACTTCAGGTTTTATCCTCTAGGGGTGTCAAACCCCTCTGCACTGCCAATAGCTGTACAGGAAGACGTAGCCTTTCCTCGCCGCACTGGGCAGAGGAAAGGGCCTGAGCACACCTTCCCAGCTCCCGAATTCCAATCAACCCTGATGAGAGGTGGCTGGTGCTGAGCTCCGTGACCCTGCACCTGCTCCTCAGCTCTGGGGAACCTGGGGCTTGGTCCCATTGCCTAAACACAGGTTGCTGGTGAAACCTGTGCTGGTTCACAGTATCCAGAGGTTCAGTCAGAGCTGGTGGTGTCTGGGCACCATGGCTGGGGGCTCCCCGGGGCAGGGCTCAGCAGGCAGGGCCTGTCCCATCCCCAGCCAGGAGCAGGACAGCCAGGGGCATTACTGAGCACTTCCCTGGGCTGTGGGAGCTGAAGACCAGCCCTGCTGGGGCAGAGGCTAATGGTCCCAGGGGGGTGACGTTGGGTCTTGGGTAGGTGGAGGAGCCCTGAGGTGTTGGGGTCAGCCAGGCCCAAGGTGTCTTCAGTGTCCCCCTAGAACAGTGAAGACCCTTCCCTTCTGGGCCAGCAGTTGAGTGCCAGAGGGGTGATACAAGCATCTCAAAAAACAGAGAGGTGCCTCTGTTTAGGCTACCAAACTGAGCCCGACATCTCCATTGGCTGCAATAGCCATCACTCGAATTTAGATGTACTGATTTTAAATTAATTACAATGCTTTAAAACAGCCTAAGTATTATCTGCCCCCGCCCGCATGAGCTGACACTGATGTGCTGTCAGATCAACAGCAAAGTGGTCGTTTGGATGTTGAACCAGCTTTTTCTTTTCTTTTGCTGAAGAAATTTCCTTCCAGCTGAGGGAAGTTTCCTTCCTGAGGAAGTTTTCTTCACCGAGATGTCAGACAGATGCCAGAGCAAGAAGGGGGTGGGCACGCAGAGCTACATCTGAATACTGATGGGGAGGGAGCACACCGAGGCTGAGAGGATTTATTGCTGTGAAGGACAATTCCCAGACCTCAATTTCCCCTGCCTTGCCCTACCAGTATGGTCTGGTACCCCTTGCACCAGCTCTGGTGCTTTTTTGATCCTCTGCTGAGGTAATTCAGGTCCCCAACACAGTAGATAATACCTTGTTATCAAGAAAATGTTCTGCTAGCTCTGCAAGTTGAATTGGCTCAGCACAACTTCAGGTGAGCACCAGGAACAAGGGACCCTTTGACCTGGCTGGTTTGAACCTTCATTCTAAGAGCTGCTGTTGTTAACTAAATTTAGGTCTGAGGATACATCATTGTTTCTTTAATAAAGAGAAGCCTGGTTCCTTTAATAAAGAGAAGTGGGGTCTGCTGCTCATGATGTGTCTGAATGTGATCTTGCACAGCACAGCAGTGACCTCCCTCTGCGTTACGATAATACTAATACTAAGAGTTGGCCTTTAATTGTGAGCACATCTGGACTCCCAACAGATTTGCAGAACAATGGCATGCTTAGGCTGTCCACACAAACACTACCTTAAGGTAAAGCAGGCTAAGACAGGAGAAGCATTAACCAAGGGGCGTCATACGGGTTCATACCTTTATGCTCCCAAGGTTAAACATATAAATCGTCTATAAAAAGTACATTATTCTTCCAGTATTACTTTTATGCACAAACACAAGCACACTCACACGTCTTCTAATGCTGAAAGGACTCACTGGAGCTCAAAGAAGAAAGGAATGCACCAAAAAGAGAAAATCTCTAGATCAAACCAGACATAATAGAATTATTTATTTTGAAACAGTAATTGTATTAACGATTTCTGAGAAGATCCTTCTGTATTTTTTTTTCTTTTCCAGCAATGTTTGGGATATGGACAAAATTACAAACCAGAGCAAGACTGTTCTGTGAAAAAGGCTCAGGTGCCCTTTTGCAGTAGTCCACAGAAGAGACCGTATCCTTCTACCTCCCTTGGCATTTGTGTTCGCAGTCCAGTGTACCAGTGGGTACCTGACCTCACAGCAGTTTAAGGGGAAGTTGAACAGCTGAGGTGCAGGAACATGCTTTCTTCCGTTCCTCCTTCCTCCTTCTGCTGCAGAAGCTGAGCAGAGCAGGTAGCTATGAGTACAGTGGTGTCCTGAAACATCACAGCATCAGGATCTGGAAAGTATGAGTCCAAAGGAGCAGGTGCTGCTGCTGACAACGCAGGCTCTCCCAGTAGCTTGAAGGTGCTTCAGATGAGGCCCAAGAGATAAGCTGAAGGCATCTCTGCCCAGGCAGGGCTACAAAGTGGTAATGCTTCCTTTGGCAGAGTTTCCAGGTCCAGAAAGAGCGCCCAGGCACAGAAACTCCAATACCTTTATGCCAATCAAAAGAGTTTACTACTTTTTCGCACATGTTTTTGAGATACAGATAACACATTTGAGAAATTTTCTATATGTGTATTTCTGTAAGGCCACTAAAACTAAACAGCTAAAAATATTTCTTTTGTGTAACAAGTCAGCCTTCACTTGGTAGAAGGGCTGTCTGCCAATGTTATCACTATTTTCTTACTGTGCTATCTCTGTCATGCTGGTTTTGTTCCTTTTGCTTCAGTGTTCATTATTTAATGTAATTCCACAGAGGGAAACCACACCACCAACGACAAAAAATCCAATGACACAAATGTAGAACAAGGAAC
Source organism: Buceros rhinoceros silvestris (assembly GCF_000710305.1). Taxonomy (NCBI): domain Eukaryota; kingdom Metazoa; phylum Chordata; class Aves; order Bucerotiformes; family Bucerotidae; genus Buceros; species Buceros rhinoceros. The sequence goes on along the minus strand of NW_010418220.1, from coordinate 7,655 downwards.
AGCAAGAAAAAAACACTGGTTTTAAGATGTGAGAAAGTAAGTGAAGGTTCATGGTCCACTAAAACCAGCCTCTGGAATCAGTGGAAACCACTGCGGGATGACCCTCATGTGTTCCAACAATGGTTTGTAACTGAGAGGAGGCTGAAGAACAGCTGAGCTTCCTGCTGCTGCTTTAGAGGACAGGTTTTGTTTCTCTAGATCCCTGGATATAAGGGCATATTGGCAGGAGTGTGGGAGAGGGGTCAGGTAATGCCCCAAGAATGAATCAAAATCCGTTTGATATCTCTCTTTTCTAAGCAAAAGCTGCAAACTCCATCAGAAAACATTCCACAGTCCTAACATGAATCCTGATGATCCGTTAATACAACATGCTCACCTATTTTGAAATAGGTGAAGGAGGTTGAATACCTAAAAATGCATAAATGGTGCCGTATTCCAATATAGACAGCAGACTCTGAGCCTAAAAGATTATGGTAACCCCCAAAAAGGTGCTGAGTCCTTGGGGATCCCAGATGAGCAGCATGCTGCATGAGAAATTCAGAAGCTGCAGGTCCCCTCTAGAAACAAGAGGTGTATGTTTCCACCGCGGCGCTAGCCTAGATAATTATTACCAAGGTTGGTTTTGCCCTGGTTTGGGCAGTGACCAGAACAGCCTTAGCTGTGGCTCCTTGCCCAGCACTATGCTCACCAGTTGAGACTGTGGGTGTGCATCCTGCATCCTTTTGTGCCACTTGAAGCTGAGCCCCTCCCTGGCATCTCCTCTGTGAAGCTGCCTGTGTCTCTGGGCACATGGGGAACTGCGGCTGGGTAGGGGGGACTGGGGCCAGACACAGGTATACTCTGCAAGGGTTGGTCATGCCAGCTGAAGGTTTTCTCATTCCTAGAGGCTCAGCACTCTTCGTCCTCTGGAGAAATGTCACGCAAACCTGCAAGCTGCTCTGGACAAATGCATATAAAATAGGTTAAGAAAACACATCTACTGCAGAGCCTTTAGAGTGGGAACTCAACATGCCCAGGCAGCAAGAGCTGGAAACGAAGATTAGGCAGCAGAGTGGCTCACCTAGTGAAAGCCTGGCCCTGGCTCTAACATCTGCTATCGGCACAGGCAAGCAGCCAGTGGGAGGTGAATTTTGTGGCTAGAATCCACAGAGGCAGTCAGCCCAGCCCTGCCACCCTGCACCAAAAACCAGCATCATGCTCAAAGAAAGGAGAGCAAATCCCGTCTGATTTTGGTGGACAAATGCCATATAAAGCGAATAGTTAAAATATGGGCTGAAGTTAAATCTAGGAGGCAGACCTAACTAGGTCTCAACTCCATATATCACATTTTGAAAACAGCTTTTAGGACTCTTTGTGAACCCTGGGGCCACGAACAACCACCAATATGCATGTCTGGCATAACTAAGTGTCTTTAATGAAGAGAAGTAGACGGAAGGATGCCAAAAGCTCTTACTTTGGGAAGGAATAATTGAGAAATTATACTGTCCACACAGACCTAACTTTAAGTGACATAAATTGTCAATTATTGACTATTCATTATGTTATGAGGAATGATTGTTTACAACCGATTCGAGTGTTCACTAACCTGTTACATTTACTTTCTGTTATCTAGTTATCTTTGACAAGGAACCTGAGGTAGGCTTTAAATATTTTATTGCATAAATAGGCACAACAGTACATTGAATACTGTAATTAAAATAAGAGAAAAAATTCAAACTCAAGCCTTTTTTTATAATTATTTTGAAAAATGTACAAAGGTCTTTACATAGATGATATTTGATTATCTTTTTACAGTTAATAAATAGCCTGGCCTTAAAAGCAATTGACGCTGAACCCTTAAACTATATATACAGTTGTAATCCACAGCTGTGACAGTTATGAATGACAAGAATTTGACCTTGTAGTTCATTGGTGTAAAGCCTCGACGCTATGTGGAAAAGTTGCACAAGAAGCTTTTTCTCCATACATAACGATTATCGCAGATTTGTGAGCCATGCTTCCAGTGCGCATAACTGGCTTACTGCTGCAAAGCTCCCGCGGAGCATAGACTTCCATAGGACCCGAAGTGAGCACAGGGAGCGGGGAGGGAGCACAGTCCCATGCATCAGTAATTACTACATTAATAAGCGTGATTCCTCTCTCTTCAAAGAAATCAGCTGAAGGGAAAGAAGGCCATTTCTGGAGTTACTTTTCAACCCCCAAGGCTTTCTGCCTGAGTTCAAGTCGCATCCTGCAAGAAAACGGCAACATGGCATGAACCTTGACATTAGGGAGAAGGGATGGATCTGGTGTAAACTGAATGATCTCTGTTAAACCAGGCAGTCGCTCAGCTC
>NW_010418220.1:0-5240 GCF_000710305.1 Buceros rhinoceros silvestris | reverse complement strand
CACTCTTTCAGCTCTCTAAGCTCTTACTCATATAGCCAGGGGTATAGTGAGCAATAGAACAACATGCAAACGGCCCTCTCTAGCATACGTGAGAACAAGTGCCACACTCACCCTATTAGAGATCGGTCAGCTCTGCTTACTTGCACCCACCTTCCATGACTCCACACTTTTTCGGGAAGAACTAGACCGATTGCTGTCTTTATTAAACAGGCATGTGATTCAGACACAATTGGTTATTCCTGGAAGGGACCATGGGATTGCCTCATATTTTGTACAAGTAATTTCTGAGCTTCTGCTTGGATGCAGCCTCATAAACATGAGCAAATGATTAAGACTGCTTGTTTCTCATGGAAAAAAAAATGCAGACTATGCAAATTCAGCTGTGGACTCCCCCTCAGAAAAACAAAACAAAACAAAACAAACCCAAAGAACAAACCATGCTACAGCTAAAAATTACATACTACCTATGTATTAAGAGGGAAGAGTTCTTTTTTAAATGTATGAGAAACAGGAAAACTCTTTAAAACACCTATAAAAAGCAATGAGAGCTTTGTTACTGACAAATTGATCAAGGATGCTGCCAAATAGTAAGTTATAAAATAGTAGGCTCTGTTTTGACAAAGAGTGTCATGAATCTTGAGATCATAATATTTTTCAACCCTAAAACAATATGTTTAAACAAAAAGGAACATTCTGTCCCATGTTTCTCGACAGAATTTAAGGCAGCAAGATGGCATGTCTGGTTGATTGCGTTCAAAATCCGGATGATCAGCAACTTTATTTCATTGCACTTGGAAGTAAGAAAAAATATGACCTAAGACTACCAAGCAGCTGTGAGAAACTGCAAAATATGTGGCAGTGGGACAAATGATTAGTCTTCAGCTTGATCTCATAATTACATCATAATGGGTGACATGATTGGATAGGTTACAGTAATTAAAGTGATGAAAAGTGCACATTCATCCCCTATATGCCTCTCATTAGAGTTACACCTAACTGCTGCTGTTGGCGTGAATGAGGCCGCATATCTTCTTAGCATTCAATTATCCCATAGACATCTCCTGCCAGTGCTGGTAAGGGGCCCAAATAAAGACAAAAGTCTTCGAGTCTGCTGCAGTTTGGTTTTCTCTCCCAGAGATTATTACCTAAATTTGTTGCCTATGATTTCTTCTTCCATGTTCTTAAGGTCTAAGAATATTTATGGTCTCTCCCTCCTGCTACCACTGTAATTGCATAATGCCAGTATTATGGTTCCAGCTCAGCTGTGTGGGTGTGGGCAGTGACCTGTGCAGGCATAAGTTAAATGGTTTCTTTTTTCTTTGGCTTTTTTTTTCCTGTCCGATTTTTGCCTCCTCTTTCTCTTAAAGTAATGAAGCACTCAGTCTTGCTACCCTCTTAGCTACTTGCACAGAACTACCTGAAAAGTGGAAATGTTATTCTACTAACTTCTTTATTCCTGTCCCTTTCCACACCTGGAGAGGGACACTTACAGTAAGCAAGGATGGAGGTTGCTAACATGAGCCTCAGCAGAACCAAGGCTGGTTCTCACAAGGAGAGCCCAGTCCCACAGTCTGCCTCAAACAGAGAAGACCTTTTTTTGCAGCTGTAGTTAGATGAATATCCAGAAGCCCAGAGGAGTCCTGGAGGTCAGTCCATCTCCAGCTGGTTTAATGGTACACAGATCTTAACAGAGGGTGATATGATACAGGCTGAAACGTCTTTGCTGCTCCATGGGCATGGCCTTCGCCTTCCAACAACACAAACACAGCATGGTATATACTGTGTCCATCAAATACGTATACAGAACAACCCAGGTGTGTCTCAAGGAACTTGTTAGGCTTTCTAAGCCATGCCACAGCCTTGCAGCACTGACTTTGCTGTAGCGTAACCATTTTTAACAAGGAGGGCTTCTCACGTATCACGTACAAATGTTGATTCTAGACGTATCTTAGGCCTTTACTTCGTATGGCTTTTTTTCTGATTTTTTTCTGCCTCCACCAGATACACTTCAGGCAGAATGCAGTACTTGAATACCAGAGCGTTTCATTCTCACCTTTATCCTGTCAATACTAGTTGTTTTGCACCGATGTAAATGCAAAACCTGGCCCATGTATAAAGACTGTCAAAAGGCCTCTCAATCTGCAACCTATCCTTCTGCTAAACAACGAGGTTAACATACCTCTCAATGTCTGGAATTGTTCTTGTGCTTTGTAATTTGTGACCTCAGCTCCTCTCCACCTCATTGTGCCTTCCCAGTCCTTCCCCCTCCTTCTTCTACACAGTCAGCAAAGAAAGTGCTTACAGCTTATGAAGAACGGGAACTTGCCCTTTAGCTGCACAAAGACAAGGCTGCTCCGTTGAGACAAAACTTAAACCACTTTGTATAAACTAGGTTTTTAGCTACTTTTTTTCCCCCCCTAGAACATGTACAAAACAAGATCCTTTTGAAAGAAAGCATGTATACTTTCAAGTGTCAAGCTTGCAAGATAAGCTTAAGTAAACTTTTCAGTGTGTTTTTCCTTCCTTCTCTGCCCCTTGCCCTGGACAAACTACCAGCTTAACACAAGGCACACAAGGACTCAGTAGATGCTTTAGGCCTGCTTAGAAGAAGCTCTTTCAGTGTATGTCATTTACAAGCATGTAACAGTATATAACAAGTATAGGTAAGAAGGTGAATCCGTGAAGCTATAGACTGTACAAGTCTGCAAATGAAATCTGGGTTTGTCCCTGCCATACTGACTAACCACTTTCTAATGTGTTTTGAGCTGATTTTGTCCTGACGTCCTGTCTTGCTGTTCATCCCGAGGCCAGACGTCCACGGAGTAAAGATATAATTTCTCATTTGCAGGTGGCTGCACTGGAAAGATATCCATAGAATGCATACTAGAGGAGATAGATACATTATCTAGTTGTAGGTCACTCAGTTAATACCGTTTGCATTAAACACACAAAGTGCTCCTAACTCGTGTGCTTGGAAAACTGACTGTAAAGGAAGGGCAGATGCTCATGCTAAAAAATAGCCTGTGTATATCCTTGGCTCCTGTTCTCTTCCGAATTAGTGACAATCAGTGTTGGTGACCAAAATCAGCTCCATTAAGCCATTAGAAGTGATCTGCCAGGGAGTTTTCATGTTGTGGAGCTCTCCTTGTGTGACATCCCCACAGGTTATTAGTCAGGCTCAATGCATGCCTTCTTTCTGAATCAATCTTTTGCCTTGACTCAAAGCCCTTGCTTTTAAAGCTGTGTTTATTTAAAAGCTGGTTTTAAATTTGGAGAAGTGCAGATGAACCAATGTATTGATGCAACAGGGGTTACACAAGTCCTTGAATAACAGCTTCGAGAGCTATAGACTACTTCATTCATCTTAATGATTATTTAATCTCGGAAGCTGCCAGTAAGTTCCTTCCCTACAGCATGTTGAAAACTGACAGGGAGAGGGCATGATAAAGTAATGTGAATTTAATAGCAAAATAAATAATACAGAAGCTACTGCACTGATGGTGTTTTTCATTATCGTGCTGAAGTGAATAGGAAAGCCTTGCTTCTAACACATTCTGGAAGAGGTGCAGTGTTCCCACCTGAGCATTATACATATTTGCAACTGGAAATGCATGGTCTTGAACAAGCAGCCAGCTCCTCCTGAGCGCAGGGTGGTGAGAAGATTGAAAAGTCAGCCTGCCTGCCCTTCCTGCAGTCAGTGCTCTCCTGTACAGTAAACTTCACCAATCATGAGAGGAAAACAAATACCACTCCCAGGTATTTTACAGCCCCAGTCTCAAGGGCATGACTTATCATTTTACTACAAATCGTTGGAGTAAAAATAACTGTGAAGGGAATTACTCTCTAGCTGCCTGTCCCAGAGGGCATTGCCAAGCCTCAAATGCCAGGGGAAGGAGAAATCTTCCTTTCCTGATGTCTGCTGACCCACCTTCCTCCTCCTTAGGACCCTCCTGAAAGTGTATGACAGGCAAAAACTGTTTTGACCTTCCAAAGCTACTAACTTGCCTGTGCCAACTACCAACCACCCAAGTTCTGCTGACAGCTCAGCACTGGCAACATTAGCTGCAAGCACCATGGCAGAGGTTTTTTGCATATTAAGTTGTCCAAGATCACCAGACCCAGTTTATTTCAGCACTGCCTGTAAGGTTGCTCGAGGTTGACTTGCAGGGCTTTTTGGCCAATATTTGTGATGATCCTTAATAAACACAACTAAAACCTGGCCCTGTTATAAAGAATACACTCTAGGTCTGAGCTGATGAAACACAAATCAGACCAATTCCCAGTACCAAACCATGTATGACTGACTGGTTTCAGTTGCCCACTGACACTGACACAAAACAACACATGCTCTTACGCCATTAAATTGCTTTGCAATAACTGCAATTCTTTCAAAGCTGATAAAGGTTTTGCGACATCTATATTGGCCAATCTATTTCTCTCCCTCATGTTTTCATGTAGGTTCTGAACCAGTATTTGTAGGTTCTGAACCAGTATTTGGTATTGGAGAAGCTATTTTCTTTGACCACAGTATTTTCACCAATGGTGTTCTGTGTTCTTTTTAAGTAAGTCCAGTCTTAAGGCTGTTATGGCTTTACCTTCTCACCCCTTCCTGACAATCTGTGAGACGAATAGAGGAACAGGACACTTTTATTCACATGGACATAGTCTTCTTTAATAGTCTTTCAGCCTTCAGAGTCGTGAAGTGAGTGACCCACCACAGCCTTCAGCCGGAAAGATGCTGCCATTCACCGATGTGGTCCGGCAAGGATTAGCCTGATTGCTGAAGGGATGCACTACTGAGTGCTCTGCTTTACACCATCTTAGTGTTTTAATCTAGGCTTCAAATTATCCTCTGCAAAGGAGGGGTAAGTCTCAAATACTAAAAAGCTTTGATAAATACATAGACCAAGAATATAATGTACTGAGTATATGGTAAAAAATACGTCTAATCACATATGGTGTCTGAAAAGTTAAAAACCAGACATTAAAACTTATGAAACAAGAGCTCAATCAGAATAAAGGTTTTCTAAACTTGACTTTTTCTAAAATGCTGTAAAATCTAGCCATCCTCAGTTGTCTGTAGGACATGCAGGATAATTACATGCTTCAGTTTACCACAGCAGAGCAGTATTTCTGCCCTGCCAGCAGCGTGAACCCTCCCGCCTCAGAGCAACCCATCCCTGAAAAGACTGTATGGAGTCGGACAGGCTGCTTGGAATTCTCCGGCACACTGTTAAAAG
>NW_010418219.1:4693-5184 GCF_000710305.1 Buceros rhinoceros silvestris | reverse complement strand
GCTGAGGGTGAGCGGAGGGCTGCCAGGAGGGAGATGCTGTCCTGAGAGACAGCCACAGCGCTAGCGGGACTGGTGGCCAGGCTGGGTGGGCAACTGGAACCGGTGCTGGGTGATGGGAACCCATGTGTGGGTGGCAGGACCCCCGCCATGTCCCCTGGCTGGATTTGGCAGGAGGGCAAGAGTTCCGGGCCATGGAAGGGGCTGGCACGAAGCTCTGGCGGTTCCTCCTCCCAGGCGACTGCACCAGAAGGTCACCTTCGAGGGCCCAGAAGGTCACCTCAAGGTGCCCACCCGCTGCTGGCACTGGTACCTGTAGATATCACACTCGGACAGACAGATCTCCTCATCCACAGCGTCCCACAGATGTGGCTTCAGGGCCTTGAAATCCTCCCGGACGGCAGAAAAGAGGCTGCAGTTGACGGCGTTGATCACCTGGAGAGGCCGAGCAAGGCGTGAGAGGGGCAGGGACCGGGCCCTCCTCCTCCTCCCCC
>NW_010418219.1:3059-4588 GCF_000710305.1 Buceros rhinoceros silvestris | reverse complement strand
GGGAGAGGCGGAGCAGGGCGTGAGAGGGGCAGGGACCGGCCCCTCCTCCTCCTCCTCCTTGCTCAGGGCCCAAGGTGGATGTGAGGAGACAGGCAGCAGGGAAGGAATACGGCGGGAGAGGAAAACCCTGTCAGGGGATCCCTGCTGCTGCTGCTGACAGAAACACCAGCGACACCCCAGAAACCTCGTCCCAGGAAACACATGGCACGTACCCAGTTGAGACTGGGCTCCCGGCTGAACTCGTGGCTCTTGGCGGCGCTGAAGTCGTAGTCCGGCCGGAAGGACTCGTTGAGTGTCGCGATCAGGTAGAAGAGGGTCTTGCGGCTGCACTTGTCGCTCAGGGGTCCCTCCTCGTCGCCGCTCTGGCTTTTACCAAGCCTGAGGGACACAACGGTGGGTCAGTGGGGATAGCATTTGGATATCAGCAATAGTTATGCATTTCATGTCAAATTTTTCTGTTACTCAGTGGGGATGAGACAACCCCCTGCAATGCTATGGCTTGAGGAGGAGGAGCTGGAAAGCTGCGCAGAGGAAAAGGACCTCGGGGTGTTGGTCAGCAGCCAGCTGAATATGAGCCAGCGGTGTGCCCAGGTGGCCAAGGGCATCCTGGCTTGTACCAGCACTGGTGTGGCCAGCAGCACCAGGGCAGGGATCATCCCCCAGGACTGGGGAAGCTGCACCTCGAATCCTGGGTTCAGTTTGTGCCCCTCACTCCCAGAAGGACGTTGAGGGGCTGCAGCGTGTCCAGAGAAGGGTCTGGAGCACATGGAGAAGGGTGTGGAGAACATCTGAGGAGCAAATGGGGGACCTGGGTAGGCTGCAGCGTGTCCAGAGAAGGGTCTGGAGCACATGGAGAAGGGTGTGGAGAACATCTGAGGAGCAAATGGGGGACCTGGGTAGGCTGAGCCCGGAGAAAAGGAGGCTCAGGGGAGACCTTCTGGCTCTCCACAACTCCCTGAATTTCAGGAGGTTGTAGCAAGATGGGGGTTGGTCTCTTCTCCCCAGGAACAAGTGACAGGACAAGAGGAAATGGCCTCAAGTTGTTCCAGGGGAGGTTTCATTTGTCCCTGAGGAACAATTTGTTCCCCGTTGGGGTTGTGCAGGGCTGTGCCAGGCTGCCCAGGGCAGTGGTGGAGTCCCCATCCCTGGAGGGGTTGCACAGGTGTGTGGAGGTGGTGCTGAGGGCCAGGGGTCAGTGGGGACCTGGCAGTGCTGGGGGGACAGTTGGACTCAATGATCTTAAAGTCTTTTCCAACCAAAACTCTTCTATGATTCATTCAACATCTCGTGTAATCAGGGATCTAGGAAGGACCTTTCTCCTTCTGGGAGCATCATCTCTGAACCTCATGGTACAGCCCCCTGGCAGTGCTGGGGGGACGGGGGCACTCGAGGAGCTCAGAGCTCTTTACCAACCTCCGTGGCTCTAGGAAGACGCCGAGCAGCCAGCTCAGCCCCACGGATCACCACCATCCATCAGTGAAAGGTCATTCCCTCCCCAAACCCCGATCCCCCACCTGCAGACGTGCCGC
>NW_010418219.1:2031-2865 GCF_000710305.1 Buceros rhinoceros silvestris | reverse complement strand
GCCCGTGGTACCTGCTGGGGCTGATCCCCGCGGTCTGGGGAGGCGACAGGGCCTCCAGCACATGGGGCTGGCCCTCCTGGCAGAACTGCTTGAACATGTGCTTGTCGTCACCGGCCATCTTGCACGAGTAGCTCTCGATCCTGGGGGGACGCAGGGCACAGAGATGGAGAAGTTTGCCCTGAGGAGGCACGGTCGAGCCCAGTGACTCTTCCAGGGACATCAGGACCCTCCCAACAAGCTCCCCTCATACTGCCAGCACGTGAAGCTGGTGAGCATGTCAGGGAGCTCTGCCAAGGTGTCCTGCCTCAGCTCACCAAGCCAAAGTGACGCCAGCCCTGAGGCCAAACAGGATCCCTGCGGCCAGCGCCAAAAATAGGCCCTGAGCTGGCGCAGGCCCAGCTCCCCACAGCCAGTCCAGCCCGGAGCAGAGCTGGCAGCACCAGCTCCCAAGTGTCGATGCACCGACGGGACCCTGTCAGAGGGAGCTGGGAGCTTTTCCCTGTGAATGTTGGATCAGAAGAGTAGGAAAAGCTGGACATGAGCCGGCAACATGCGCTCACAGCCCCGAAGACACCCGTGTGCTGGGCTCATCCCCAGCAGCGTGGGCAGCAGCTGGAGGGAGGGGATCGTGCCCCTCTGCTGCGCTCTGCTCTGCTCTGGGGAGACCCCCCTGCAGGGCTGGCTCCAGCTCGGGGCTCCTCAGCACAGCAGAGACACGGAGCTGCTGCAGCGGGGCCAGAGGAGCCCCAGGAGTGCTGGCAGGGTGGAAGCCCTGTGCTGGGAGGGCAGGGGAGAGAGCTGGGGGTGTTGAGGCTGGAGCAGAGGAGGCTGTGG
>NW_010418219.1:1510-1807 GCF_000710305.1 Buceros rhinoceros silvestris | reverse complement strand
GGGGTGGGAGAAGCCCCATCCCTGTCCCCATGGCAGGTCAGGTTGGAGCTTGGGGCTCTGAGCACCCTGCTCTGGTTGCAGATGTCCCTGCTCATGGACTGGGTGACCTTGTAAGATCACTCCTGCCCAAACCAGGTGATGATTCTACGGAGAAGACCACGATCCGCAGGAATAAGCAACCCGAAGTCACTGGACCCAGCAGCAGCAGGGCCCAGTGGTACCGGGGCAGGGTCGTTAGTGAGCCACTTGTTAGCGAGCTGGGCCCCTCTGGCAGCTCCCAGGCCACCACTCACCGGC
>NW_010418219.1:1047-1279 GCF_000710305.1 Buceros rhinoceros silvestris | reverse complement strand
AGCTGCATGGCCTCGTCCCCCGGAGCCAGTCCCCGGTTCAGCGGCAGAGTCCTGTGGCGAGAGAGGCCCTTGCAGCAGGGATGGAGGAGTGCGTGGCAACTCCTGGGCTCCCTCCTCCCTTCCCACCGGTGGGGTTTTGGGGATGGAATTTCCTTCCTCAGAGCTGGGGAAGAGTGTCCGGCCCTTGCTCTACCACGGGCCAGTGGCCACACAGACGCAGTGGCTGAGCCTG
>NW_010418219.1:0-827 GCF_000710305.1 Buceros rhinoceros silvestris | reverse complement strand
CTCCCGGCGGGCAGCCTTCAGCTCCCAGCTCCAAGCAGGGCAGTGTCACCCTGGAGGTATGAAGGAGGAAGCAGCCTCCCCAGCTCTGGGCCTCTCCAGGGCTGAAACCGGAGAAGCGGTGAACGGGGGGAAGTGATGCCAGGGAGTTTGGGAACCGATGCCAGGGACCTTGGGAGGCACCAGCCCCTTCCAGGCCTCCCACTGAAGATATGTCCCTGCTCAATGATGTTGGAACAACTCCCAGCCCTTTGGTTTTGGGGCTGCAGGTGGGAGAAGGGGACGCTGCCCATGACCCCGATGCTGTGGCGGGGCCAGGGATACCCTTACAGTGCCATTACCCACCCAGGATGTGTGTGTCCAATCAGCTTCAGTGCCTACCACAGCCCTGAGCTGCCAATCGGAGCGGCCCCAGCCAGCCCCCAGCACTGTGACTGGGAGAGCAGCTCTTCCCACTGCCCTGAGAGCAGAAAACAGCCCTGCAACCCCCACCTGGCATTAAGCATCGGCTCCGGAGGGACCAACATGAGGGGAAAACGCCCCAGGCACAGGAACAGCAAGTTCCCCCCACCCTGGTGTGTTTTCGTGCTGGTCTCTGGTTCCTGTCAGTGTGTCAAAGCACAGCTCCCTCGGCCGCCAAAACCGGGGGGAAGATGGGACGAAGTGCCGGGACCAGAGCAGAACCAGTAACGAAGGACTAACACGAGCCCTGGGCAAACACGAGCCCTGGGCAAGCGAGAGCTCGGCCCTCCCTCTCCCAACGGGACAGGACCCAGGGAAGCCACCGCCCGTTAGTGCCTAGTCTGTGTGGGGTGACAAGCGACCTGACG
>NW_010418218.1:9596-24008 GCF_000710305.1 Buceros rhinoceros silvestris | reverse complement strand
GAGCTCCTGGCTCCACCACAGCAGCGGCGGGGGAGAGGCCATCAGCTCCTTTTTCCGGTGCCAGAAGGACCTTGTCCTGCGAGAGAAGTCTTGGGAACCCAGGAGCACCTGTGGTGCTGCCCAGACAACCCCTTCTGCCTGCAGCCCGCGCTCGCGGGACTCCTGGGGAGAGAGGGCAGTCGGAAGCAGGCTGTGGGCTGGGAGAGCTTTCTGGCAAGATGGGCTGGCCCAGGGACGGGGGTTCTGATAGTGCTGCAAGTCACTTAAACCCGGCCATGAGATGTCACTGCCAACACCAGAACAGGTCCTTGAGATTATGTTCATAGGTTGGCCCAGATATTAAGGGAATTAATTTCCATCCTTTTCATATTAAAGGATCCCATGCACAGGAAGAGGGCAAAGAGGAGAGAATCTGGGATTCACCTTGGCCTTGGACAGCCATCATCCTTCCAGCCAGAGAAAGCTCTTTTCTTTGAGCATCACGTCTGCTCTCTCGGGAAAGCTAGGGAAGCATCTGTCCAGCACGAGAAGAATAAGATTTCATACCAAATTTATAAACCAGGAATATAATGTCTTCCTCCGTCCATTTCGGCTTTCTCTCCCGTGTCTTGCCGGGCCTCAAGGTGCCTTGCGCAGGGCTCCGCAATCTCGGGCACTCAGGCCAGGGGCACGGTACTGGCTTGGCTTGTTGGAATGGCAGTTTGTTGATGCAGCGTTGCTGTCGAGAGCAGTGACTTCTGCACCCAAGGCCCGGCGAGCAGCATCCACCCGGCACTCTCAGCCTCTAACTTGGCGGGGAGGGGGTTCCCATGTGGCACATCCGCCCTCTGCAGTCTGCCGAGTCCTGCCTCCCATTTCTTCACCTACTTCCATCACACCTGGCAGTCACCGTGCTAAGCTCCAGGTAACTCAGGGATGGAAGCAAATCTCTTCTGGCTCGAGGGCATTTGAGTAAATACTGCAATTACCTGTTGCTGGCGGTAGTGCTTTGGAATGCAGGCAAAGAAAAAAATCGCCTTTTCTTAAAAAAACAAACAAACAAGCCTAAAACCCACTTTTACAGCGTATGTATCCCTGCAAATGAAAGTGACAGATGCTGATGGGCAATAGTCAGGATGGGAAGGAACATCTCCACATATCAAAATCGTCTTCCTCCCTTCTCTCTGGCTTATAAAGCTAGTTGAAAAAAAGTTTTATGTGTGGTCTCGTGTCCATAGCATCTCAATAGCTTCCCAGCAAAGGCTAGCACCATTAGCAATTTCTGACACAAGCCCTTGTCTGCGTCCTGCTCAGGCACACCAGCTCGGTGTAGTTGTGTCTGAGCTGGTTCATCTTCTGTCGTTCAGCCCGACCAGGAATTTAAGGCTCTGCAAGCAAGTTTGGTAACATCTCTATCAACTTGCATTGTGAACTCGTGGCTTCTGAAGAGTTTTTGTGGCTCCCGTACCGGACTGCATGACAAGACTCAGCATCTGGGCACTGTGAAAGCCGCCGGGTAACCCGGAGCTCCCCAGACGGGTGAGGCTGTGGCCCGGCAGGGACTGCAGGTGCAGCCTGGGGGCTGTTCTGAGCGCTCGGCTCGGGTGCTGTTATCTGTTGCCACTGGCCACTCCTATGCACTACTCCCGGAACTGCAGCTGCCTTCGTCCCAGGTGTGTATCTGTAGCTCCTGGCCACGGGAATAGCTGGTGTTTGTAAGAAGCACCCAGGAGGCAGGGCTCTGCTGCTGTGCTGGTTCACGGGCTCCCTCCCAGGGGCTCAGAGCTGCAGTCTCTAACGCTGCACAGAGCTGACCGCTTCAATGAGGCTCGCTGCAAAGCAGAGGTGATGTAGGATGAGAATGTGCTTGGAATTATTCTGGGAAGGATTTGGCAGCCTGATTAGGGAAGTTGCAGCTCGAGGTCAGCTTGGCAACACTTGGTTCAGGGCAGATTAAGCGGTGTAAAGAGCCCTAGGGGACGGAGGCGACTTCCTCAGCTGAGCTGTGGGTTTCCTTCCAAGCGGCAATCTTCTACTGCGCGGAAGGAGGTTTGTTAGAGGTAAGTTTTTCTGGCTCAGTTCAGAAGCTGTTCAGAGATGGAACCTGGAGGAGCAGGTGCTGTTGCTAACCCAAAGAGGGCACTGCGAGCACGCAGATCCCAGCGGGCTCTCCCCGGGCAGCATCACCCCACGCAGCCCAAGCCGAGCATAACCCTTGCAGTCACGGCTTTTCTTAGTCACAGAAATGACCTGGGGGGCTTTAAGACGTTTTGAATTGCTGGGTTTGGAAAGTGCATAGAACCTGAAAATCTTTGGTCTAGTGTTTTGTATTGAGTGCCGCCGCAGATGTCATGGGCTCTAACGAGTCACCTACGAAGGCGAACACAGGGAAAGGCAAGGGCTGCCCAGAGGTACATCTTGAAAAGTAAAACCCATTAGGGGTTTTCTTTTATCACAAAAATTTCGATCTGACTGCTGCTTTTCAAAACCCTTGGAGATTGCGTAAAGATTGATTTCACCCGTCCGTGGACTGGCAGAGATCTGAGATAAAACCGTGTGTTGCAGTAGTGCCTTAAGAGCCCAGGCACAAGCCCCAGCTGTGGTTGTCACCTTGCTTACAGTGATCAGTGTCGGTGTGCCGGCTGTCCGCTGGTCTGTGGCTTGAACCAGCACAGACCCTTTGCTTCTAAGCCAGCGGGTGCAGCTGACTTGCGTCCAAGCTTCTTGGGGATATTGCCTTCTGGAGCGGACTGGTTGTGCCCACGCGGCTCAGCAATAGGTCTGGATCTCCTCTGCTCCCTGTGTTACCCACGGTCACGAAACACACAGGGCTTTCACTTTGATAATATTTTTTTTTCCTGTTGAAATCTACAAGAAAGAAGGAAACGGTGGCGTCATAGCCCTGTAGGATGCTGTATTTACACCGCGACGTCCAGGGGCACGGGCGGGTGCCTGCTTTGGGCGATGGTGTAAAGATGCGCAGGAAAGGGGGACATTGAAGGTGTGAAGCTTGCTGGACAACTCCAACACCGGCTGCAGGCAGTTTGGTGCTATCTGCCTGCACACTGTCTGTCTGGGAACACACTTGCCCCTTCGCTGGAGGAACCTGGTTGTCTGACTCCAGAAGCGCACCGGAAGCGAGGTAGCGCGCACAATGTGGAGGACGAGGGGAATACGGCTTGAGAATGAGCCAAACATATGATGTAGACACGTGGCACAGCGCTGGGGGCCGAAGGGACAGGCAGCTTCCTTACACCTCGGCTCCACGCAGCTTCTGTCCCCCCTGGACTGGGCGGCTGTGGGCTCTTACGCTCCCACTGTTCGGGATGTGCACAGAGCCAAACGGCTACGGCTGGCAGCAAGGAGTCCCACTTCTAGCGCAGCGGGGGATGGTAAGGTGAAGCTCCTGTAATCAGTCAGCCCTTTGAGGGCAGCAAGTGCAGGGGATTCCCCTTCTCCCAAACGACCGTCCTGCACCCTGCCTCATCCTTCTCCATCACGCCTCTTGCCCTTAGGCTGTCTCTCTTGGCTGCCTCTCTGTCGCCCAGTGGGAAATCAGGCAGCATCTCCTATCGTATCCTCTGCTTCCGCTGGGGCTGGGCGGGTGCTCCAGTTACCAGGAAGCAGAGCTGTGCACCTCTGTGCCTTCTCTTGTCCACATGCTGCCTGCACCTGGAATTCCAGGTAGCTGAATTCCAGGTGTCTCTGGGGCTCTTCCTGTCCTCTGCCCAACCGGTGGCTTGGAAAGGCTTCTGCTCACTTGCTCTTGTCAGGTTGAGAGTGCATTTGGGATCACGTTTACTAACTCCCTTGATAGCTGGTAACCTGTTGACATGTGGCAGCACAGTCCCGAGGGACTCTGAGTCCACGGTCCCTGTCAAAGCTGTGGTCCCAGGAACTGCCTGCCCAAAGGGGAAAACATCGTCTTCCTGCTTCTGGCTGACCCTCCATCCCGGCAGGATCATGGATGTGGGTGGGAAGAATTTCAGCCTGAGATTCGGCTGTTTGAGCGGTGACTTTCTCCTGAAGCTGTTCAGGAGTGGAGCCATCAGCAGAGAGAAATCCAAATCACAGTAAAAAAGGCTCTCAAATGCAGATGCATTTTATTGGTTTTATTGGTTTTATGTATTCTTACAACAGTGGAGCTACAGCAACAGGGGAGAAAGGAGGCAGCAGGTTTCAGAGGTGGAGACAGCACTAGTGAGGCAGGAGCTGGAAGTGTTGTAGGAGCTGAGGCAACCTTCCAGCACCGGGGCAAAGGAGACGCCAGCGTCTGCAAGGGGTCACAAATGCGAGGGGCAGGGAGGAGGCTGCTCTTTGTATCTCCCCAATCTAATTGTCCTGCCTTCCCCAAAGGGCGGCAGACATCCCAACAGCTACTGTCACCTCGCTCAGGGCTGCCTGCTGCTCCCCTCCTGGAGCTGTAGCCACAAGCAGCTTGAAAACGGGTAAACCAGAGCAGCCAAGTGTGGAACACGCTGTGTAACGGGGCACTCCCTAGTTTGCACAGGGAACACAGGCAAGGTGCAACCTCTCCCTCAAGCCTCTACTGCCACAGTTTGGCGTTGCCGGAGAGAAGTCCTTGTCATGTCCGTGAGGATCAGAGGAAGTTGTATCCCAGGGAGAAAGGCAGGAAAAGCAGGGGAGCATGGGGCCCTGCAGCAGCTGCAGGGGAGTAGGGTCATTCTGCCTTCATGACCTTGTTGATCCAGGGAAGGTAAGGAGCAATGCGTGTGTAGAACCCAGGCCACTTGTTATGTTTGTAGGAGAAGATGCCGTAGGCTTTGTTATTGCAGACAAGTGGGTCCCCAGCATCGCTCTGTGAAACGGAGGAGAGAGATCAGTGTTGATTTGTGTGGGGTCCCCAGGAAGCGGGTGCATTTGCAAAGATCAGGGAGGCTGCAAATATCAGGACAGAGCTTCCCCAGGAGGAGCTTGGACTCGCAAAGAATGTGGGTAGCTCTGGGTCCAAAAGGGACCATTGGCAGTTTTGCCTGGGGCCCAGCACAGGGCCCAGCACAACTACAGCTGGGCAAACGCCGCAGCTTGAGGTGTTGCTTCGTCCCTGCCCTTCCGCTGGCGGCAGAGCCCTGCAAAACGCGCTCAGACCAGCTGTGAGATCTAGGGCAAGCCCCTCTTTGGCCAGGCTGTGGTCCTGTGGTGCTGTTGCAGCCTCCTATGTCCTCTGCTGTCAGAGGATGAGGATACCCTTGTCCCTTCTGCTTCTCCCCAGGCTGAGCAGAAACGAGATCCCTGCAGCCAGCCAGAACACTGCTGATCCTCTGCGGGTCTGATCACTGGAGTCCAAGACCCAGGGCACCTCTTCTGCCAGGCCAGCAAGAGCGAGGGATACTGGTGACGAAGCACGGACGGTTGGGGGAGGGGGTGGTGTGTGGAAGAGTGAGGGGTCAACAAGCAGCAATTTTAGACAGTACCTTTTCAGTGACCTTTTTTTTAGCCCTGATCAGGTTTGTGCCCATCCCCTGGCTGAAACCTCCCCCACAGCCTTCTACTCCCCAAGCCAGACTGACCTTTTCAGGTACCCCAGCAGATCCACTGTGACCACAAATCAAGTTGTCAGCAAGAAAGGGGTTCTGCCTGATGCATTCCCTTTGTTTCACGATGGTGACGGTGGCTTCGCGTAACGTGGCAGTGGGAGTTTTGTTGCCCCAGCCAACTATGCTGCACACAGTCCCATCAGGGACTTTGGATTTTTCGAAGGCGATGGTCTGAACGTAGCTGTTGCTGGTGGCGTTGCCTTTCAGCTGGGCAAGAGGACAGAAAACGCCAAAGTGAGTGCCTGGTCTGTAAACGCCCCGTGATGCAGGCTGTCCCCTCCTGCTTCAGGGTGACAGCTCAGCGCTGCATGTCGGGCAGACGGGACCATGCAGGCGCTCCAGGCAGGCAGTTACCTTCAGCAAGAGAATGTCGTTTCCATCCCTAGGAATCTTGAAGTCTGGGTGACAATGATACTCCTGGACTTCGAAGGTTTGCCAGCTGTCCTCTTTCCTCTGGATGGTGCGAGCTCCGAGGATGACAGTCAGAGGTTTGTGTCTGGTAAAACCAAGCACAGGGTATGTCATTAGCTTTCTTCTGCCTGCCCGGGTAACAGTGAGGCACACCTCCCAGGGACGTGGCCAGGAGAGGCGGGCTGGGCTTTAAAGAAGGGTGGTGGGAGCAAGGAGCTCTGCAGTGAACCTACCCAGCCAGGAGGCAGAGCAAGTTCTTGTCTGACAGACCAGAGCTCTGCAAGGTTTCCTTTACTACTGGTTCTCAAGCCGAGCAGACTGGGTCCAACGCTGCTGTTGTGTACTAAGGTATGTGGACTCTTGGTCCAGGCTTCATAAGCCCACGGAAGTGGCACCAAGATTTCTAAATGAGGACCCTGCTCTGGGGCAATGCCGCTTCACTGGCCTCTACATCGTCTGCCAAAGGGGCTGCCTTAGGAAAACCGTGAGGGACCCTGGGTACGTGTGGGAGTCCCTCTCAATCTAGCAGGTACTTGGCAGCCGGACTCCTGGGTTATGCCGACCCTCCTTTCTGCCACTCGGATGGGGACTGGCCCTCAGCCTGGCTACTGGCACCAGGGCAGCCCTGAGGACGGAGTCATGTGCGTCTAGAAAAGCCCCCTTGACTGTCCATGCCCCAGTTTCTCCAGCCGGAGAGATGGAGGAGAGCTGGGCAAGGAGCTTGCTCGTGAGAGATTATTAATTCTGAGAGCAGTCTTGCAGGTTTTTGGTGGCAGAAGGGACAAAGCCTGACACCAGCAATCCCTGCTAAGCCAGCAGGTCAGGAACAGCGAGGGAAGCAGCCGGTCTGACCTCTCATTGTCATCTGGGAAGAATGAGCCAGGGAGGGGGATAAAAAAAATAAAGGGAAATATCTGAGTGTGGGCTGGGGAGGGACACGGGGCAGGATGGCTCAAGGGAGAGCTGCAGACACAGCCCTGCCGTTGGGCGCGAGCCCCCCCAGCCTCGCCCTGTCCCAGCAGTGCAGCCTGCGCTCCCTGCACAGGAGTGGCTCGCGCCCTGAGACCTCCAGCTAGGGGATGTTACCTGGATCACGGCAACCTCGCTGTGCCCGGTGCTGTATGGACAGAGCAAACACTTACGCAGCGCACTGAGCCGCCGTCATCACCCAGTTCGGGGCCACCAGGAAGCCTCCGCAGACGTGCGTGTTCTTTCCCTGCAGATAGGCCACATAGGGTGTGGAGCGGGTCTTGGCTCCTCTCTCCATCCGATTCCAGGGGTAATCTGCAATGGACGGGCACCGGGGTGAGGGGGTGGGAGGACACAGGGCACAGGTTGCGCTACCAGACTCTTTCTTCCCCAGCCCTCTCCTCTCCTCCAGGCCGCTCTACTCACGGGCTTTAGCTGGGAGGCATGTCACCAGCAGGACAAGCAGCAGGAGTTTCTGCAGGTGCTTCATGGTGGCGTTCTCAGCTTCCGTGGACCCTTGGAGGTGAGGCTGCAGCTGGGGTCTCTTCCTGTTCCCAGCAAGGTTTTATAGCCTGAGACTAGTCTCCAGGAAACCACAGAAGTCAGATTCATCTGATTAATCTTTCTGCAAATTGCATGCCTCAGCAATCTGAGAGGGGAATTCAGCCAGCCTGAGCCTTGGGCATCAACCCACCTTCGTCTTGGGCCTAACCTGGTGAACCTGACATCCTGCTAAACCCAGAGCCAGTTTTGACCCATGGCTTTGAGCTGGAGCCTGTAGGGCGCACACCCACCCTCTTCACCTTGCCTGCCAGCGTGACTTTCCTTGCAGCGCGTGTTTGTTGTTGCACACGTGCAAACTCTCTGATTTTTATCACCAGCCCTGCAAGAACGAGATTTCTTTCACTCGAGGTACCAGTCGCGGTGGCGGGGGAGGACCCTCCTGCTCTTCCTCACTGCGTGTGGTCCTGGCTAACAGCAAAACTGGTGGGGGTGCATTTACAGCACCATGCTGGTCCTGGCTACGTGAGGGTAACAAGTCGCGACCCTCCTGCTCTTCCTCACTGCGTGTGGTCCTGGCTAACAGCAAAACTGGTGGGGGTGCATTTACAGCACCATGCTTGTCCTGGTGACGTGAGGGTAACAAGTCGCGACGGCGCCTTCCTGAGCGTGGCCCGCAGTGGCCTGGCTGCGGCTGTGCCACGAGGCCTCTGTTCCACACCAGCTGCTGACTCAGGGCAAAGAGACCCCTTTGTCCGTGTCCCTTTCGAGATGTGACTGTTCACCACCACATGGAGGAGTTTGCTGTCTCTTACAGTGTGAGGGAAGACAGGGGGCTGTTCCTTTACCGGGGGTCAGGGGCTCACCTCCCCCGTGACGTGTTGAGACCGGGATGCAGGTTTGGGATTCTGCCGTTTCACTGGCTAGAGATAACCCGATGGCACATCTCCCTGGCGCGGGTCTTGTTCCTCTGGGAAGGGTCACGGCCAAGCACGTCAGAGCCACTGCTGCCCCCACAGCAATTTTTCAAATGCCAAGCAAGTGCCAGGGGCCTTTCTGCAGCGCATGGCGGAAGGAGACCCGTCTTCCCGGACCTGGCCTCCTGCTCCTCCTCCAGCCCTTGGCAAGAGGCACGGCGCTGGAGGAAGGGCTGGTGGAAAATCGCGGACCACAGTCCCCCCAGGCCCCGGGGCGTCCCCTTGCCTCCCCACTGGCACCAGTGCACAGGCTGCAGAGGAAGGTGGGAGATGGGCATGTCCGTGCACTTGCCGCGGCAGCGGTTCCGTCCTTCGGCTGTGACGCAGTGGAGCTGATAGGGCTTTGCCGCCCTCACTGACTGTAAATTTGCTTTTCTACACGTCCCCAGCGGCAGAGGGTAAACCCCATCTTTCAGCTGAAAGCTGTCGTTCTCGTGCAAAGCCTGCAGCAGCCGGAGCTTCAAGGAAAACCCTGCGTGAGAGAACAATTTGTGCCGCGCAGATAAGCAGCTGCAGCCTTTCCACTTGCAGATTTTCTTGCCTGATTGCGGCTGCGAGCAGAAGCCCAAACCCTGGACCCTTTTCAGTTTCCCAGGCTGACACGGATGCTGAAGGAGAAGGTGACGTAGTTTCCCTTCATCACAGGCAAGAACAGGAAGTATGTAAGAGCAGACATCCAGGGCAGACTGCAGCCCGTCTCCTCCCTCTGACGGGGCTGCCGGGAGCCTTGGAAAGACGGTGAGAGCAGAGCGAGCGCCCCGCTCCCTCGAGTCACAAGCAGTTTCTGTATTTTTAAAATTCTCCGCTGGGTTTCCCCACTGCAAACCGGTCTGGTCTCCTCTTGAACTTGCACAGACACCTCCAATACGGCACCCGGGAGTTCTGCAGCTCAGTTATTTACCAGCGTGCTGCCTCTGCCCCTCGTCATCTCCTCTGGGAGAGTGTCTAGCGCTCCGCTTTCCGTACACGAGCGATACCACCAGGAACTAGGTGGAACAAAGGAGACCAGGGCTCGGCGATCAGGCAGGTGCTTTACCCCCAGCACAGGCCACGGAAGCTGGGGCTGGTTCAAGGAGCTCAGACCGCAGTGAGGGGCTGTCTGAGAATGGTGCTGGAGCAGCGCTTTGTGGGGAGCAGAAGCTCTCCCCCAGGCACCAGCTGGCTGAGGGGGCAGCCCTCAGCCCTTGGCGCTGCTGCGGAAACAGTCTCTGCTCGTGCTGCGCTGCTGGGGCTGGGCTTGCCTCACTGAGAGGGACAGAAACATGTCAACAAGCTCCAAGGTAGAAAGCTCCCAGCTCGGCCTCACCCTTGCCTTCTCCAGGCAAGAGTGGGGCTCTCCCACTAGGGTGGGCATGGGAGGAAAGGAGGAAGTGGCGCAGCGTCAGGTGCTTTTGTGAACCGGGATCCTTCCTCAGCCCTGCCAGTGCAACCCTTCCAGAGACTGTATCAGTGTCTCTACCCAGGACGTCACGTTGCCGTTCAGGAGAAGGTGGCTGCTGGAGGATGGCAGAGGCAGAGACTGAAGGCACTGGGGTGCAACAAGTGGGACTCTGAGCATGTCTCCCCTCTGGGATCGTAAAGTCCTGTCCCTGGGATTTCAGCTGCCACCTGCCCTTCACCCAAAGGGGGAAAAAATAGCACAGTCTACAAAACGTCCAGATCATTTCACCTGTTGGAGCCCCTTACAGCAAAGAGCTGAAAAAAATTAGCCTGGTTTCCCCCGTGACCCGGCCTTTCGTCTTGGTTGCCCTAGGCTCTAGGGTGCAACATCACCCAGGCACGAAGTCCCTGCAGGTGGGACAGTCATTGCTTTGCAGAGAATGGCAGCTTTTGACCCCTGGTACCCACTGACACGCCACATCCTGGCTGTCAGTTGCTCCCGGGCAGGTGGTGACATTGCTGAAGTTGGTGAGAGGAGTGTGTGCACGTCACTTTCCCCAGACCATTTCTACCTGGGCGGTTTCTCTTCCTGCAACACGCTCATCCCCGTGACCCCAGGAAGGGCAGCTGTAGCTCTTGCCCTCCGTGTCTGCCAGCAGTTCAGTGGACGCAGCGCTGTGACTGCCTGTCCCAACACGCTGATCTCTCACTTTCACCACCCAGACCCTCCCTCCCTTCTCCCCGGGTCAAGGGATGAGAAAGACATACGCTAGGAAATGCAGCTCGGAGTTTACTGTGGGTGTTTTAAGTGCAGCAAGGTTCAAGCAGGAACAGGATTATTTCTGAAGGAAACAGGGTCTGTGGTAGCACAATCTCTTTCTGATGCCATCTGGATGACCCCTGCATCTGCCAGAGTGATTTAATATGGCCCTGAACTGGCTGTCTGAGATGGGCAGGGAATGGGACAGCCAGCAGCCTCAGAACAGAAGGGAGGGGACCCTTGTGTGCACCAAGGTCATCCAGGTTCCCACGGAGGAGGGTGTCAAGCCTTCAGCAGGGGTAGGAAGGAAACCAGTGCAGTCTCCAGGGCTGCACCAACGCTGGAGCGAGTGCTGCTGCCACTAACTCTTCATGACTTTTTTGATCCAGGGCAGGTAGTTAGAGATGCGGGTGTAGACCCCAGGCGGGTTGTTATGCCCAAAGGAAACTATGCCTTGTGCCACCTTGTTGCATACCAGGGGCCCACCAGAATCTCCCTGAGGACAGAGGAGAGACAGATTTTAGAGGCCCCTTCCCTGTGAGAACAGCTTTCCCCTTGGTCCCTCCCTGCCCAGGCACTGCCAGCAGGGCTGTGGCTCTGCTCCTGCCCCACATGCTCGTAGAGGAGCTGTCGGGAGCAGGCGAGTCAGCGCTCTGCTCCTGGGACTGCGTGTGGGCCGTGGTGTCAGGGCGTCCGGAGAGCTAGTCCACACGGGAGCTGCAAACCAAGCACTTGTGGCCTCTCATGGGAACCACCTAAGTCTGTGCCAGCAGCAGCCCCTGCTACCAGCGAGCCCACCCGTCCCACGGCCAAGCCCCCAGCTTGTCGGCAGCCCATACCTGGCTGGAGTCCCTGAGCTCGTGGAAGCTGCCGGCACAGACCATGCCCTTGCTGAGATGTGGATAAAAGTGGACGCATTTCCTGCGGCTGTAGATGGACACTTTGGTTTCAAATAGCCTGTTGGTTGCCTGGTCCTCATCGACCAGGCCCCACCCAGCTATGCTGCACTTAGTGCCTGTGGGCAGGTCGCTGCCGGTCCTGGGCAGTGGAATGGTCTTGACGTAGTCATTGAGAGTGGCCTTTCCCGTCAGCTGGGAGAAAGCAAGGATTTGGAGAAAACTATGAGCAGAAGAGCCGAAGGACACTTCGTGCACAGAGCTAGGGGAGGTCTGGCAGGACGTTCAAGCACTGCAAGCTCTGGTGAGCTGCTATGAATAAGGCATGTGGCTCCGAGCCCTGCCCACCCCACCTCCCTCCCATTCCTGCCTGCCTGCAGCAGTCCTGGGCAGCACAGCTGATGGTTTGCAGGAGGAGCTAAGAGGAAGAATGTGCTCTGCCCAGACCCCACTAGACCCACAGTCCCGCTCTCCCCGCCGCCCCACTGCTTGCTGCAGGACCGCCTTGCCTGGAGTAGCAGAATGTCGTTAGACACGGTCCTGGGGTCGTATTCAGGGTGTGGGTAGTATCTGAGAACTCCCCGGACCTGCTGGGTCGTTTCTGGTTCCTGGATGTCGTGAGCCCCCAGGATGACAGTGATATTCCTGGCCATGGCAGCAGAAGGGAGAAGGGGAAAAACAGGTTGGGTCTTACTCACTGTCCCTCTGCTTTTGCAGACAGGCGGAGAGAACTGCTCAGTGCGGGAAGAAGAGGAACATGCTCCGAAATTACCCCGGTGACAGACCTCACGGGTTAGGGGAGGAAGAAGGGGATAAAGGCTCTGTGTGAAGTACTCACCCCAAGCAGTGTGCAGCTGTCATCACCCAGTCAGGGGCCACCAGGAAGCCTCCGCAGGCAAACTTCTCTGCCTTCAGGAACGCCATGTAAGGGTGGGAGTGGGGCTGCGCCTCATGGCCCCCCACAATCTGGCCCCGCAGAGCACCTGAAAGACACCCCTCTGCAGGGTGAGCAGGCGGCTGACGGGGCCGGAGCCCAGGCCAGCAGCCTCGCTCGCGGCAGCTTGCGGCACCCCAGCTTACTGGCATTGGCCCACGGGCAGGAAAGCAGGAGCAGCAGAGCCAGCAGCCGCTGGGGCGGGCACATCTCTTCCCACAGCTGGACGCTCCGTCCAAGATGTGTGGAAGCCTGAGTCTCCTAATGCCCAAGGGCTGTTTTTATACCATGGGACCGACTTACCCAGCAGCCAGGAAACCATGTGTGATGGCCTGATTTGCTAATCAGGGCAGTGCAGCATCCCGGCAGGTCTATCGGTGGCATCTCTGCTGCCCCGGCCTGCCCACAGCGCCGTGTGCCCTGGGGCTGTGATCCGTGGGTGACAGCGCAGGGCAGAGAGCCCAGGGCAGAGAGCGCAGCATGCCGCAGTCCCAAGGCTCAGGGGTGCTGACCGGGAGAGGCGTCCCAGGGTATTTTTGAGGCGTGATTTAGCATTTCTCCCACAGTTTGTCTGCAGGACAAATCACAGCCGCCTCCTTCACAGCACCGCGTCTTTGAGCCCTGGCAGTCAGGCTGTCTCAGCACGTACCTTCGGTGGCTGGTGCCACTTGTTCCTGCAGGTGGTCAGGTCTCGTCGTGCTTTGTTGGCAAGAGGAATGACTGCGGATGCTCTTTCCCCTCTATGGTTTCCCCTCCGCAGCTGGTCTGGCCACTGGCATCTCTTCAAAAGGGACCAGGGAAAGCCTTTATCTACCCTGCTGTGGAGTCTCTGCGCTCTCACTTCCCTGCCATGTCCTGCTACGGGAGATTCTTCTGCCCAAAGACCCTGTCTGTGCCCTATTCCCTGGGACACTTTCTGCCAGTGCTCCTCAGGGGCCCTCAGGGTCATTTGAAGAAAAGGAGGCCCACTTCAATCTTACATCACCATCCCTGGAGCGGTCTCTGGTTACCAGTCCTGACGCAGGGCTGGGAGAAGCGGTTACGCTCAGCTGTGCCTGTCCGAGACACGGTTCCAGCTTTGCCTCCGGCTGGCTGTGATTCCAGGTCAAAGAGCTCACACAGCTCCGAGGCTCCCAGCAAGGGAGAACGGATCAGGAAGACGCCCTGTCCTAAAACCCCCTTTGGCGTGCAGGAAGGGTGCTGCTTCGTGGCACGGGCCGTGCTGCTGGGTCCGGCACAGGCACGGTGCTTGGGTGCTGCCGCCGCCCCTGCCTGCAGTGTGCCTGGTGAGCGGGCGCTCGGCTGAGTTTGCCTCTCGGGTAAGATGCCCCCCGGCACCTTGCTCACAGGGCAGGAGGCACAAGGCTCATCTCTCCCAGACTTTCCTCCCCTGTCTGCTTGGGCCAGTCGTCATTGTTCCCAGCCAGGGCTGGAAGCTGGGGAACTCCGGGCGAGATGGCAGCAGGGTACCCATGCTGGGGACACACAGGCGGGCTGGCAGACAGGTGTCCCAGGAGGGCACCAGGTAGGTGGTGGGGCTGCTCCGCCTGTTGTTAGCCTGTGTTGCTGGGAGGAGGGTGTTTGAGGAAAGCTGCAGTATGAGCCGGGAAAAACCCTGTAACTGTTCCTGAAAATCAAATCGGAGTGTGTAGGTACCAACAAAGCATCAGGTAAATACATCCTTCTCCTACTGGCCAGAGCAGTCTCCAGCACATCAGAAGAGCCACGGGGCTCATGGTAGGGCTTTACTAACTGGGGTAGGGAGGTCTGGGAGTATGGGCTATCCTGTATTAATTTGATTAAAACCTTACTCCCAAATCCAGGGCTCCCATTGCACTCTGATCCCTAGCTTCTCTCTGTGAGCAGCAGCTCTCTCCACAAGTCTGTATCCTGCAGTAACCTTATGCAAAGGTCTCACTTTCTCCTTGATCCCAGGGGTCTGAGCTGAAAGGTCCGAGCTCAGAGGCCCCGGGCGGTTTGAATTTACTTTCTGCTCCGTAACAGCCGGTGGGGGCAGCGGTGCCAGGGCCAGGCTGTGCTGCAGACA